>NW_008657654.1:3569-25233 GCF_000695815.1 Acanthisitta chloris | reverse complement strand
ATATATATATATATATAGCTATATATAACCAAGTGTGCACAAATAATTGGTTTTGCTGTTAATAAGTACCAACTGACCTTTGTCTAATACAAGTCCCTGTTACATATTTGCTCTGTATAGGTGTGTTGGTGGATGTCTTCAAGAAAGGGCAGTAACTCAACACTTATTCCTGCATATGGCATGGTATCCCATGTTTAAGTGTTGATGAGAGCAACAAGACATTTCTGCAAGTTGACAAGAGACAGTGATGTTGAGAGAACATGACACAGGAGAGGGTATGAGCTACACCCGGAGGAGGCCAGGCCGCAGGTGTTAGAGCGTGACCTGGGCATTCTGGGGCTTCTGTCTCTGATGTGAAGCTGCACAGTTGTGGTCTCACCTCCCAGAATGCCTTAGGGGTGCTAAGGAAATTTCTGAAAGCTCTTTGAAACTCTCAGTAGAAGAGTACTGTGGAAATACAAGCTTTATTACCAGAAAACAGTTTCCATTACAAATGGATGTATTGGATTATTTTTTTCTTTTTAATTCTTTTTTTTTTTGTTTTCCGTAGTGAGTATTCATGCCACACTATTTTGTATTCTGTCTCAGCATGATAGCTCCATAATGAGTGGAAAAACATAAAAATTAGTTTCATCAATTTGTTAACATACACAGTTTGTGCAGCCTTATTTTAATGTGTTTGGCACTGCATCATGTACAAATGATAACATACATTTAGAAAAAAATAGTTTGCATATCATGAAAAAAAGTGTAGGTACAGTTGGGTCTCAAGACATAGAGTTTCATCCTTCTCTGAGGCATAGCTGTCTATACAGATCAGCTTAAATGTCTGTTTAAACTATTCTTTAAAAACTCCAGTGATGAAGATGCTTAGAATTATGGGAATCCATTCCCCTACCCATCTTTATTCAGTTAGAAAGATTTTTCCAATGTCTTACCTAAATCTTTTTTGCTGTAAGAAGCCTGTCACAGCTCAACCAATTATAAATGCATTTTTGAGTATTGTTTGCTCAGTGAAACACCATGAACTCTTCCAACATGTATTCATAGAAAGTTTTTATTTTATTATTTTATTTGTTACTTTTCATGTGTGTCTTGTATTTTAGAAACCCAAAATCCTTGCAAATACTTTCTTCAATGACAAGTCAGTGGCTTCTTCTTACACTGAGGCCCTTTATAATGCCCACATCCAAATTCATCACAAATTCATAATATTTTCATCCTATTATTCTTTTCCTTCTTGCGCATACTTCTTGGCTAGTGTATTTTTTGTTTTCTCTTGCTGACTCCAAACTACTTCTGTGATCTGTTTAGTTTGAAAATACTTAAATACTTGGCGTGATTCACAAAGTTTTGAACATGCAATCTGAAGTCAATGACTTAAAACATTCAGTGTTTCAAGTCTATCATTGAGTTTGATGGTTAGCTGTCACCAATAAAATATATACACTAATGGGATATATCCATCATAGGATATACTCATAAAACTCCTACCACCAGTCTTCATAGTCAGAAGACGTGTGGCTTACAGCTCAGTTTGTGAAATAAACATTTACTTAAACAAAATAAATAGTAGGAAAGAATCTGCTAAATGGAGCTTGCAGCAGCAACAACTTCTTTTGCTGAAGTGTGCATTTGCCATGAAGGTCCACATTTTCAATTCTCACAGTTGGCTTGATCATCTTAATGATTCTGTTACTACTAGCCCAATTACTCAGCTCTACTGATAAGCACATACTGACTTGCCAGAAGTTGGAGGCTCCAGTTGACAGAAGTTATCCTGTGCTTTCCTTTCACCCCAGCCTTTCTGTAAGCTTTGCTGGAGGCGATCAAAGAGGGTAAGAGTTGTTTGTGCTCCAGCAACCCACAGCCCCTGGAAGCTCAGCAACATTTGATGGCATGACAAGAAGATATGTCATAAGAATGCAAGATAATAAGTGAGATAAGAAGTGTCACAGATTTACCTTTGTCCTCCATTTACCTAATCCGTGCTATACTTAGCTTTAAACAATGCTGTCCATTAATGCTTTGCATAACAGTTTTATGCTTCTTTACCAGAGCTAGATATTTTTTTTTATAAAGCAGCTTTGTTCTCCCCGCATACTCTGCTAGTTGTTTCTATGAAACACTTTTTTAGCTTGTTTCCCATTGTACTAATGAGATTTTCTACTATTCTTTCCTTTATGCAGTTTTCAGTTTTCTCTCATGTAATTCAATTTGCTAAATCTCTCCTATTCCTTTTCCATGTGTTTTTAGTCTAGGATTTAGAAAAATAGTATTCTTAGAGGCATAGTAGCCAGCATATTTACAGCACTGAGACATTAAAACTAATGTGCGAAAGTTGTGTCTTTAAATATGTTAAACAGTGAAATGCATTACTGTGCTTCCCACTGATCCATTAACAATGTGAGAACATGACTTCCTCTGTCTATTTAGTCCTTGGATGGCAAGTCGTAAGTGATGGTTTCCTGGTTTTATAAATACTAAGAGCTAAACAGCAAAGCATTTTCTGATTTCTTGGCCTCCTATTTCCTTCGAAGATATCAAAAAGTGTTTTCCTGAATTCTTTGGCGAGGCATTTTCAACGTGCATCAGGAGCAGAGGAAAACAAAGGACTTATCATATGAAATCCCAGGTTTGAATCCAAGCCTTGACAGTCCTGTGCCAGAAGAACCGAACTGTAACTCTCTGATTCAATCAGTTAGTGGGTTTTAGCATCTGACTAGAGAACTGAATGAGCAATAGGATTAGTCCTGACCTTAGCAGAGCAAGAAGTTCACCACACCGGCTTAGGTTCTAAAAGCAGTTTTACAACTTGTCCCATCATCTGCAGAAGTACTCTGATTTCTCACTGTCTCTCTCCTCCTTGCTGCAGTACTTTCTCTCAGCTCCACAGGTCCAGATTGAGAGGCAGCTTGTGAGACTCGTATACTTAGCTAGATGCATTCATTTGCCAATGTGCTAAAAATGAAGATATTTTTATGTAATTGTTTCGTTGTCTAGTATGTTTTATCTTTCCACATTGTTCTCACTTTGGAAATTTCCATTCACTCAGATGACTGGAATAATACCTTTGTCAGATATGGCCTCTGCCAAAAATACCATGCTAGAGATACAAGAATATTGGCAAGTTTTAGATGCGTCTGAGCGGCACAAAGCATGCTGCATGGGAGATGAACGTACTGAAGGTACACGAGTTTATCAAGAAATAAGAGGTATCTTTGAGCTGATAACTTTACCTCTGTGTGCCATTGTGCATTCAGTGAAAGGGAGCATAAAGTACTGCTTGAATTCAGTGACAAAAAGGAAAAAAAAATACCACAGCTTTCAGCCATGTAACTGATTTGTTCCAGAATTGTTCACTGCCTCATATGCAGCATATTGTAACATTATTTTGTTCAGGTTTTAAAAGATGTGTCTTGAGTCACTGAACCAGCTCAAAACATAAATCTCATCAGATCACAAAATTGCTGAACAAGTTTCCAAGGAGTGAATGAGTGTTGATGCTGTGCTGTGTGCAAGACATAAACATACAGCTAAACAAGCTGCATCTCCATGGATAAGTATGGCTGACCCGAACCAAGGAATTAAGAGAAATGCAACTGTTTCATAATGCACTTTGCCAACCTGTCTCCATATTTCACTCTTCCTTAGAATGAACTAACCACTTAACCTCCATCTTATAAACTCTAAGGCAAACATTTGAACCTGATGATGAATACAGCTATAAGGAAAAAGCAGTGCAGCTATGCTTTACTTCCCTTGTGCCCTAAACATCAGCTGTGCCACTGAGGGATTTTAAGCATGCTTGGTTTGGGGTTCTGTTCTTTGTTGTGGGTGGTAAATGCTCTAAACTTCACAATTATAGCAAAGGCCAGAAAGAAGGTGAAGAAACAAAATACTTCAAGAATTAAAAAATAAAAATTGCCAGGAAAATAAAAATTGCCAGAAACACTAGGAGGCACAGTCAGAGGCCTGGTAATTTTATGAGAAAGTCTGAACACACGATACCTCCAGATTCAAAGGACTGTCATCAATTGCATGGTCTGAATATATGACGGAGTTACAAAGATGCAGTTAATACCACAGCTGGCAGGAGGAGTTCTACTTCTAGCATAAGGTGTAAAATGGGAAGATGAGAATTGGTCTGTCAGAACTTCTAACCTGTCTATTAGAGATGACTTTTCTACTTGTGAAATTAGCAGATTTATTACAGCAATAGTTCAGGCAGAATGAATTCGGTAAGCTCTGAACTGCAAGATGAGACCTCTGGCTAACTGGGCAGCAAAACAAAAAGCCCAGCATACAAACTTTGAAGTTTTCTGGAGCAGACTCCGGGTGACAAGGCAGGAAGGGATCACAGCACACAAAACCAGACTAGTACAATTCTAAAAATAGTCCTGTTACAGCAATAACTAAAAACTCAGATTAGGTACCTGTCTCTGACCTCAAAACAGACTTGGATTCTTCCAGATACACGAATCTCTTGCTGAGAAGTTCCAGTAAACAACATTTGTTCTGCTAGTATTTGTGTAAGATTTGGTGAACTTTTCTTCTGAGACAACTAATTTAACACTTGTAAGATGTTACTTTTCCCACTGCACCTCTGACACAGGTAAATTGAGGCATTGAAATTAAGTTTATTGCCAAATAGTGCTCTAGATAAAAGCACAACAGAGAGAACCTGAGTTTCTGAGTCCCATGTACATCTGTGCTTCCATACTGCTGTGGTTTGCTTTTTTTTCAGTTTAACATTCATTTGGGGTTGGGGTTTTTTGGTTGGTTGGTTTTGTTTCCCACATAACATTCAAAGGAAAGCTTAGGCTCCACAAACCAAACTATTTGCAGTGTGTTTTTGTTCTTGTTGTGTACTCTGACTAAATTTTCTCCACAGCAAGGCAAAGTGAGGTTGCATACTGAATCTGAAGAGGATTTTACAAATAAATCAGCACACCCATTTGTGTTTTCGATCGCCTCATTAAATTCAGTGAGGTTGGCAGCAGAAATTAGCAACTTAAATGCTTTAGGATTATCTCAGCTCTAAAAAGTCTTACATATAGCTCTTAGAAGTAGAACCAGAGACATTCAGGGGAGGACATTGACCACTTTATTAAGAAAGACAGGGACTACAGTTTCTAAACACTATGTGACAATCCATATACTACAACCTACAAGAAATACCTTGTTATCATATCTTCCAAGAAATGACTGGAGAAGTCATGAGATTTTGCTAGTGCAGTCAGCAACAACTTAACTCTTTGCCTCTAGGCATCACTTAGCAATTATTTCACAGGAATCTAAGTTAAGTCAATTGCCAGATATTCTTGAAATCCCTATCTAGCTTTATAAGACTTCAATTTTAAATGAAATGCAGCTGTATTTTTGTTTACTTTAATCATAGACATAGTTGCATGGATGCTTTCAATCAAGGAGAAGGAACTTGGTTGTATATCTGATTTTTTTCCTATATAAAACTAGTATTTTTTTCTAATCCAAACTATTATTTAGCAGATGTATTAGACACTAAGACAGAATCCCAGTGGGATGTTTACCCTTAGCAGAGCATTTGGAGTGGTTTCCCAACAGAAAGAGCTTTAGTCAGTGATGCATACTGGAGCATGAAGCAGGTTTTACCAGCTCTGCAAAGCTCAGAAGTCCATAGTATGAAATGCTGCCAAGCTCACACAAGCACCAAGCAGGTGCTGCAGTCATGTTTAGGGATCTCAGCTCCCTGTGCCATTCACTGAAGAAGCTCAGAAGGTACATTTGAAATCACCTCCAGACTGAACAGGTACTGACACACTGACTCCAGCAGGAACAAACTGGGGAGAACTATCTGCAAATTCTTCTTTCCTCCTGAAGCAGGAGTCTTTGTTAAGGACATAGCAGTGTCTCCACCTACTTACAATCCAAAGTCTTAAATGTAAGTGCCTACAAATGCTTTCCCAATAAATGGATGTAGATAATTCCTCCAAGGTGCAGAAGACACAGAGCCCTCTCTCAATACACTTGTGTGGAAAGGCAGGTGGTTACAGCACCTTCTGAGGATCAAGTGGGAGTCCAAACCTGTGGGTACAGTTAACAGTCTCCACTGTCATCTGTCACAGTCATTCTGATGCAGGAAAAACTCAAACTTCATGGGCCAGGAAGTGGGAACAAGAATGAGCATCACAGTACTATTTCAGATATGTCTTCAGTCAATCTAAATCTATCCATACAAAGGACAAAACCAAATACATATTAATGCACTTACCTAAATGCAATTGTATAAGAGGGGGGACAGCAACTCACTCTCTTCCCATATGTGTTCTGTAAAGAAAAATGTTGCTATCACTGCACTTCAAGTAGAGATTGATTGACTTGCCATATGTAGGCTTGCTTTTAGATTAACATTCAGTTGAAACTCTGCAGAGAGTGTCCCTAACTTCTGGATCCTAGCCAGGAAAAAAGCCAAAACAAGGTGCCAAGGGGATGGTGGTATAACCAAGGTGCTCTAGGGCATGGGGAGTAGCAGAACTTCAGGCTTCTGGGAAATTCTTGGCACCAAAAGCTGAGGTCTTGTTTGCCCTGGACACCTGGGAAATGATATGCTGGAACCAGCGTATGCAGAAATTGTGTTCCAAGTTTAGGCACCTAAATCAATTCCTTTTGGATCTGACCTTTAAGATTAGAATAGCAGAGACCCAAGATAAAAGCTAATAAAACACAAGACAAATAGATTGACTTTTTATCTCACTAGCAATATAGAGAAGCCTTTCTTACATGCTCAGCTGCCTAATGTTTCTGATCAAATACGTTTCTGTAACCAGTGTATATTTTTTACAATATAAAAATCAATTGGAAAGACTCAATGGCTGACCTTTAAGATTAGAATAGCAGAGACCCAAGATAAAAGCTAATAAAACACAAGACAAATAGATTGACTTTTTATCTCACTAGCAATATAGAGAAGCCTTTCTTACATGCTCAGCTGCCTAATGTTTCTGATCAAATACGTTTCTGTAACCAGTGTATATTTTTTACAATATAAAAATCAATTGGAAAGACTCAATGGAGAGTTTAAGGAATAATCTCTCTCTCTCAACAGGACATCCATTTTCTGTAGTCTTCTTCAATGCTAAACCCTAGCTAAACTGGTTATAATCCTCTGAAGGTGCTTAGCACAAAAGTAACATTAAAAAAAAGGATGAGAGAAAGAAACACAAGAGACATGAGAGAATGTCCTTGACACCAGTATCAAATTTTCACCAGCTAAAAATGAACTTTCGTGTTCATGCTTACTTCAGTCTTCTGGCTGTGCCTTTTTACTTGATGCCAAATATATACACTTCCAAGTTCCTCCCCCCTTCTGAGATGTTAACTTTTAAACCAATATTTATCATTCCTTGTCAGCTATTTTTGTGTTCAAACCATGAAGTAAATAATCTAGTGATTTGGTGTAACCTGAGTTCATAAAGAAAGGTCATCCAGGAAGTTCCAAGCACTCCAAGAATTAATCTAGTGAAGACATTTAGGTACTCAGAAATGGAGGGTTCCAAGTATTGCACGAAGTAGCTCTTCTTGACAGCCATTGGGGCCAGAAGCATCCTTTTACAGAGCAGCTCATGTCCTGCAGTATTCAAAAGATCTTGAGCCTCAGCTCCTATTGTTCTTTTTTGCAGTCTTCCAACTTTTCTAGCTGCCATACACTGAGACACCATCAGCTGCAAATTCGACATGGTGCTGAACACCCACAATGCCCTGATTTATTGCCATAGCTCATTACAGGAGCAGGTCTTACTGCTTTCACAGATAGACATAGTGGATCCTATATGGCATTTTCTGAGTACACCAGAAGGCTGAACAGAAGAACCCAACCAAGACACAAACAAGTCTTGTATGGTATAACAGAATTAGCAGGAAGACAATATTCGCTGTGTAAGAAAAAGAAAACAACACAACAAGAACAAAAAAAACAAAAAAAAAAAAAAAAAAAACCACAAAACCACGACAGTGTAAACATTCGCCTCACTCTTGTGGGGTTTGAGAAATGAAGTCTAGCATGGCAAAACAAAAATCAGACCTACTTTTAGTCTGTGAACAGCTCTCTTGATGAAATCTGTCATGTTTCTGGCTTCTTTTGTTCCTTGTGAAAAGAGCAAAAATGTTATTTTTCATAGAGAGTTTCCAAATGTTTTATCTTTGTTAATGTTTCTTTATTATATAGTTCATCACTGCAGGCAAACCTGTCTAATTCATTAATTCTTCCATTGTCAAAACAACATAACTAATAGTTTATAACATCATAAATCTTGGACATCAATCACAATACAGAGATTCTCTGTTATGTACAGGATTGTCTCTTCTGATGCATTTGAAAGGCTGGTCAGGACTGGTTATACATTAATCTGTTGCTATGAGCAGCGTAATAATCTGTATTGAAGCATTCATCCTATTAATGGCATTTGAATTTTTTAGTTGCTTTTGTCACTGATTGTGGTTTTCCAGATAGTAAGAAATTAATTGCTTAGTTTAAATATTTTTTAATGCTCTTTCTGCAAGTTTCATATTTGATGCAATATTTGGCAAGTCCTCTGAAGTTTGGGACCTTAAAGATACAGCCTTCTGCCCAAGAAGCTCAAGATCAATATTCTGTGCTACTAAAGTGCAGACAAGAAATTGAAAATTACTTGAAGGGGAAAAAAAAAAGGACATAACAGAAGTGATTCATAGATTAATTTCATACAAAAACGGTAAGCAAAATGTAGCCTAACTATCTAAGTCTTAAAAAGATCCAGTTCAGTAAATATGGTCACTTTGGAGCTCTTTAGAAAGATTTATTCATCAGCTGTCATTCTTCTCAAAATATACAAAGAAAGATTGAGTGCTGCCAGCACCTGATATACACATTTAACAGACTCAATGCCTTTTCTTTGAGATAACTTGAAGAAACAGCACAAAAGCACAAGAAGAGTACCAGAGTGCTTCATGTGGCTTTTTTCTTTTATTTTTGTGCTATTAATGCTGGCATTTTTGAACTTGACTAGGGAAAGTGAAAAGGAGACCCATTATGTCATTGCTGCATCTGTGTGTATTATGTGATGGTTTAAAGAGTCTAAAAATGTGTGGATCCCATTTGTTCCATTACACAGCTATAAGTAGGCCTAACACTGCAAAAAACAGTGCAGATACAGAGCAAATCACCAGAATGGGGGAAATGGGAAAAGACAAGTGCTCCAAGTGATAGGCATTTATGTTGCAAAGCAACGTAATCTCCTGCAAATGTATAAGTTGGAAAAAGGGAGTAAAGAGGAAAAAGCAACGGGCTTCAAGTCTTAAAAACTGATAATCAAAGAGGCAATAGATCACAGGGAAGTATCAGTTTGGAACTATGCAGTCCTATGCATGAGGTGCTTTCGCTCTAGTGAAACAAACACCAGCTTGGGGTAAATCAGCTCCTCAAAAGTATGGTCTTGAACTGTTTAGAGACACCTTTGGTTGGTCAGAGGTCACCTCTACTCTGACTTCTGTATTCCAAACCTCTGAAAATAACCAGTTGGAGGAGTTTCCTTTAATAAAAGCTAGATCAGCACAGCCAGTTTACCAAGAACATTATAGCGGGTTAACTGGAATTAGCTGGTTTAGACAGCTGAACCTTGCAAGCCTTCGGCAACCACCCACCCCTGACTGACATGCTGCCAATAAAACAGAGCACACAGAAGCCATAGCCATCCTGCTTATTTTGAAAGTATAAAGAGGCTCCTGGAGTATGTTCATGGTTGGGCTCTCATTGCTCTATAAATTGTCTTGTTTCCCCAATTCTCTGCCCTGAGTAAAGATGCTTTCGCAGAACAGGGAAGATATTCTCCAGGCAGGAGATATTCTCCCATCCATAACCAGGCAATACAAGGCTACCTCACAGCATTGGGCAGGGTGTTCCAGCTGTGCCAGGGGAGTACAGCACTCACAGGTCTCAGCCCTCTAAGCAGCCTTTGGACATTTTTCCTCACGATTTTCTCTCCTTTACCTGGCAGTTTCTTATCAATGCCTTCTCACCAGCCAAAACCATGACCCAGAGTTTCTGTCAGCATTATCATTGCTGGCACTCCCTAGATAATCACTCCGCTGGCTGAATGGAAGAAAATGGACAACAAAGGAAAATCAGGGTATCATTTATTTTTGTTTCTTGTTGATAAAAATTGTGACAACTGATAGCTATCACATTCCTATAGCTGCCTTTGATCAAGACAGCATATTGAATGACATATTGCAGGTTAAACTCAGAAGCAGTAACTGGTTTCTTTATTTCAGGTTTTGTTTTGATTTTAAGTAAATACTGCATTCTTTTCTTCCTTCAGTTTCCAATTCTTCCCAGGTCGTGTTCCATCATTTGATGTGATTTGCAGTTTGGGAAGAACACACCATTGTGGAGATCTGAATACACACAGTTATGTTTCCTTGCTGCTATGCACTGCACCTAAAGAAAGTCCTTTTATCATTATGTTGTTATCCCTGATGTTGTACACTTGTAGTAGATATCTTCAGTTACCAGTACAGTATTTGTGAAGAAAAAGAAAGCTTTAGTCCACCTTAAAAAAAAAAAATTAAATTAAGCAAGGGAAAACTAATGTTCACCACATGCACTGCCTTGAGAATTCAGATGAACTTTTTGTACTTCTCTTGTTTTACTTTGGAAAAATGTGTAAGCCATGATTTAAAATCATTTGCAAACTCCCCTGCTTTAATTTATTAGCGTAGGCCGACTGCATGAGAGCACTATTTTAACCTTAAACTAGAATACTAATTAAATCCTTACACAATACCAGATATGTTTAATTTCAGCTTTTATTGCACTATTGTTCCAGTCGATCGCAAGAACATCTGATTGAAGTTACCTTAAAATTTCTGCACCTAAATTAGATATGGAACCAAATAAACTCCACTGAGCACAACAACCTTGAACTTTTGGAAATTCAGATCTAGGTCCAGGATTTACAGCTGGATTCCATCCCAAATTTAAATGTAACTCAGAATCAAAGAGTGTTGTGGCTGCACACACAGTTTACTGGAAGCATTCAATTCAACATTTTTGGTAGGTGTTCTATCTTTTGACTACTCCCAAATTTCTGCCCAACTCATCATACCAATACCTGAATTCATACTCTTCCTTTTAGTCTGAACTGACTGAAGCCTTAGCAGACACACCACTTCACCACAGAATAAATGCTATGGCACTGATTTGAATCCAAAACTCTCTCAACAACTGTTTCATATTTAAGTAATTGCACCAGCAGTAGTGGGGTTGCCCCCTTGTTTATATGATGGAGAGGGGGGAGAGGGCAGTTGGAATCACAGCCCATGACTTTATCATACTACACAAAAAGCCTTTGGGCTATCTTCTCAGCTGGGATAAATAAGCAGGGCTCTATTGGTTTCTGGGTGAATGAGATTATAATTCAAATCAGAAGCGTAGTGTTTGTTTATATCATAACAAAGTATCACAGAAGCTTTAAAACTTTGCACTCAAGGACAGTAAAACCCATGAGTCTGTGCTTAGGTTTCAGTGACTCCAGTGAAGTCATGCTCATTTATTTCAGGATAGCAGTGCTGATGTGCACCAGCTGAGAATCTGGCTCTTTAACTCCTAGATGACAACAGGAACCATCCACTGGGGGAGAGAGAAGGGGCAGGGCTGAGAATCAGCTTGAGTACAGAGCTGTATTGCTAATAAATAGGTATCAACGATCTTGTAAAGCAGGCAGGCCTGTTTCTTCCAAAAGCAAAACCAGAGAATTAATAAAAGCATGCGAAAGAATACAAAGGATATATTTCCTTACGGAATTTCAAATGTATAGATTGTGTTTCACATTCCAAGACAGAGGATTTTGACAGTGAGTAACATTTAACCAGGTACTCATTTCATATGCTTGCGCATATAGCCCTCATGATTCAAAGCCTGTATAAAATGCCTTTCAGAACAACCCATCCACTCAGTTAAACTGGTAGCTTATGCTCACTGAAAAACAAACTATCCTTTCTTCCATGCAACCCAAAAGAACCCCATACTAGCCAGCAGTAATAAACTCAAAGGGCAGTTTCTCCTGGTACCACATCCACACAGTTTGTCCCAGTGGGAGGTGATACAGTATGTAACATTGCTGTGTTTCGCAATAGTTATGTAAGAGATGTCACATGTGGCACAAACAGAATGTATAACAAAAAGCACAAGTGTATGTTCAAATAAACAACTGGTTCTGTCAAAACTAATAGCTTGTTTACTGCAGTGGACAAAGAGCCTAATGATTTTGCTATCCACTCCTCTTCCTTTGCTCTTCATTGAGTCTGGAGCTGATTTTTTTCAGGAATTATGTTTATGCAAGCCGAACATATTGTTATTTGCTACTTTCTGCATGATCATTTTGGCATTCTTATGAGAAGATGATGATGGTTCTGTCTAAATGTTTGGGAAGATTATCACTGACATGGGAAGTTATTAGGTTTGATGCAATATAGAGAACATTCACAGTCAGAAAACAGCATCTTTCATTTTTAGGAATGGAGGTAATTGTGCTTTGTGACAGTGCACATCCTTAAAATGTTATGTATCATTGCGTACTTAAAAAAGCAGTACACTTTTCATTGATCTTTCAATTTCATTTTGATTTAAAATGCAGATCTTTCCCTCCATTGAAATCTTAACATTTTTATTTTAAAATGTATCGGAAAAAATCCATTTCAGACATATGCAGCACCATAAATTACTTTTTGTGGTTGAAACAGTATTCGCTTATGTCACGGGTTGAACATCCTCCTTTATTAGAATGCTATTTATTGCCACCAGCTGCAGTGCTTAGCTAGGAAAGTTCTTGACACCAGCGATTGCTTTTCAGCACCAATGCTTCCGGCTGCTAACACGGGCTTCTACTGCCAAATGCAGCCACCCCTCTTAAATTGCTCCTTCTGGTATACAGACAGCTCCTCTCACTGTTACCCAGAGCAGAAGCTGAGAGAAAGGGATCGGATCTGAACCCACTGCTATGTAATCTCTTTAGCTATAAATCTCCTATAACTTTAAAAGGCCTTGCCAAATACCACTAGCTTGAAATCTGTCAAACGTGTTCAGGAAATCTACCCCTCAGTACAGTAATGGATTTTTTTCAAAATTAAGATGCAAGTTCAGCTTGTGAGCAAAGGACATCTTACATAACTAGACTCAGATTTAGTAAAAGCAACAGAACTTCTGTGTCCATGAGCTATGTAGGAACTGGTCTCTATTTTATTAGATCTTCAGGCAGGGAGAAACCAGACAAAGTTAATTACTCTTCTTCTGTTCAGGCCTGTTATTACTCCTGCATGAACAGTTAGCACTGCTTTTTTATTTTGCCTCTGCCTGTGGCAGCCAGGAAAACTAAGCAGGAGGAGTTTAAAAGTGGCAGTGTCAACAGCTGCCCTACCAAACACTAAGTGTACCTCACACAGTAAATCTTCAAAGCAGTAGCATGTGTGCTTCTCCTGTGTATGCAAATCCTCTTATTTTATTGATATCATTTGCACACATACCTTCTTCACAGCTGAACCCTTGAAAAGCCATTGCATATAATTGGGCTCAACTAAGCAACAGAGGCAAGCAGTGACAGGAGGAGAGTGAACTCTTTTAACATGGAAAGAATTCCTTTCCTCCCTCAGAAGAGAAACATCCAGTAGGTCAAAGAGGAAGGTTTCTCTGCAGTGTAGCAGAGACAAGCCTGTTATACAGATGCCTGAACCACTGGAATCTAGAATTTTAAAAAAAAAAAAGTCAAGCCCTGAGCCTTCACAAACACAGTTTTCCCCTTTGTTTAAATAAAGGAATGAGCAAATGTATGCATTTTTCTGTATGTGTGTTTAAAAACCCTAAAATGTTCAAACTAGAGTCTTTGCAGCGTTAGGCTCTGCCACACAAGATAACATAGCTGGAAAACATTCTGAAAATATTTTTACTCACTATGAAAACTGATAAAAGTAGGTGTCCTGTTCATCTTACAGACAGACTACAAAAAATAATCATTCTTCCGGCCATAAGGGAATTCCTTTAGAGATTCAGAGAGTACAAGAGACATCTGAAAGTTGGAGTTATTTATGGGTCAAAATACAATTGCTCTTTATTTCTTATCTTGCCCCTGCAAATAACCCAAAACAGTTGTTAGCAAATTACTTTCTCTTTCATATCTTTAAACTGGAGATAAGTATATGTTTCCTCTAAATGACTCATAAAAATAAACTGGCACAACAGTTTGACTATAAGTGTTATGTGTGACTGAACAGCCTTCATGAAAATTACTATTTCCTTTGCATCTGTATTCTCCTTGGGCCAGAGTCTGGGCCATACTTTGCCCTACACACTACATACTCATACAAAGCCAGTATTCACTTCCCCACCACTGGAAAAGGTCTGCTCCATTAAACCAATCCCATTCTAGCCTTTTCTTCAGGAAGTAGAAGACAAGATATGATAATGCAACATCATGAAGAACAGGTCTCTTAAACAGCTCCTGTTCTCTATTCCAGCTGGACTTTGGCCAATTCAAATGGATGAGTGAGGGCCAACAGACATATTAGTGCAACCCTGTATTTAAAACTAAATTATCCCCTGAATGACCCTAGAGTCAATTTATGGCTGCAGAGACTAATGTACAGTAGAGTTCAGAAAGACTCTCAAGCCTAGCTTTGAAAATGCCTTGACACGTGCCATTGGGGGCACACTCTGGGTGGGAGAAAGGGGTAAAATATATATATGTATGTGCTCATTTTCTATGTGTGCATAGTGTTCTTTTTTGTGATTGTTAGCTAGAGAAAGATAAAGCCCCTCTGAGATCCCATTATATCAATGAAAATGAAGCCCACCAATTTTAATTCTTACTACAGTTTAGAACAGTAATTAATCTCTGCAGACAAGTTGTCCCCTAAGGACATCAGTAGTTGAGCAGTATAACTCATCCCTACAGATGTGAGAAATATCTGGTTGCATGGTGCTCAAGCAACCTCCAAGTTAGTGATAGTGAACAGTAGCCCTCTTAGTTCCCCTCCTCCTAAGGGTCTACCTGCATGAAGACATCACCACCTTCCCCACTAATGATTTTCCATGCTGTAGGGTAAGGCAAGCAAGCAGAAAGAAAATATGTATGTGTATTCATTCCCTACTCCTTTCTTGTAACTGGGATATTAAAAGGCAGAAGAGGTGTCCAAAATACAAGTTGCACAAATTGTGTCTGTTTAGTTGGCTTCCAGGTGACTTGGCAGTAAACTCTGCAGGATGTTGCTCTTGGTTTCCAGCTTGCTTTGCTGGAAGTTCTGGGCCATTTTTTTGTAACCCTTCCTTGGTGTAGAGCAGCCCTCCTCAGTATTGATAAGGATTGGGCTTTTCCATAAGTTGCCCTGCATAATGCGAGGTTTCATTCTCATTGCTTTAATTTTTATCTAATTTTTAATTTTCAGTTGACTTAAGCTACCACAGAAATCCAATAGGCTTTAATCAGTTCTCCCAGCTCCCCAAAGTACAATTTCAGAAACAACTCAGATTTTCAGAGCAGGCTAATTATAAAAACAAGCTTACCAAAAACTTTAGAGTAACATGTAGATGCAGCAACATCCTCATTTTATATCTTTTTTTTCATTCAGACAAGTAGAACCATGGATGACATTTTTGTGCCCCAGTCTCTTAAATGCATCTTGAAACAAAATTTTTTTAGAAGACAAACATTCAGACCAGAACAGGTAGCAAGTAACAGTTGTAACTGAGAGGAGAGAGTTAAAAATACAAAACAAAACAAAACCCAAAAAACAACCCAGCAAACTGACTTGAGTAAATTTTACTGCAATTTCAGTAAGTTTAGTTATGATTCTATGAAAGTTATAGTTATGACAAGCAGAGAGCTTTCTGTTGTGTGGTCATGAATTCTTGCTTTCTTATAGAAGAGTTCACAATTATCCACAGCTTTCCTTTCCATGTAACACCATTTCCCATATAAACATACTGCTTAAGTGTTTTAATACTTGAGACTGCTGCTGTGCATTACTGTAGGAGTACGAGTTATACAAACACCAAAACAAGATTCTGGTATGGTAACACGAGTGGCCAGGTATTGACTTCCATGCCACTGACTCAAAAAGAGTCAGTAACCATCTCCAGAGCAGCTGATTTACAAACCAAAACCCTTCAATGATGTCCATGCTAAAAGCTACTGTGGCTGTTTCCCGATATGCAACTGGTTGGTGCAGCAAGGAGGACCACCTTCGTTCATTTGCTCCTTTGAACACAAGGATCACCACCAGCAGCAATAGTCAAAATTACGTCTCCTGACAACTGTATAAAAAAACATCCATCCCATTCATACTACCACATCAATTGCCCTGGATATTTAAATGAAATCTTCTACCAATTGCACCACCAGTTTGTAGATTGAGCAGTACACAACTGGTCATCTACCTTATACAGGTCACTTTTATGCTGGTGTTTCCAAAAGCAGAGAAGTAGGGCAAGCTTTTCAAACTTGGTGCCTGAAGCAATCTTTCTATCCACCTGAGAAGCTTAACTGAACAGCCTAATTTTTAGTTGCAAGCATTCAAACCTCCCATTAAGTCAGTGTCAGAGACTTTCCAGAATCTTTTGCACTGATCTGTATTTAGCGCATCTATAACCAGCCCTAAAAATTAAGCACAGGGGCAATTCAAAACCAATGGCCAGATTTTCAACAGTAACACAGAAAGATGTACTTCATATTTCAGTTGCTTAGCTTGAGCAAGTTGTAAGTTTACATTTTCATAAGTACTCAGCATGTATTCGGAAAAATATTAAGCATTATTTGAGTGCTTTAAGAACCAAAATGAGATGCATTGAAGCAAAACAAGTTCCTGCTTACTGTAAATACCTTTGATCAGTTCACCTGAGGATGACAAGTTTGCTCAGTTGCTTGATGACAAGCTCATGAATGGGGAAGACAGACCACAGTCACGTGCTGTGGAAACCTTATAGTTACAGACATGCTAACAAAGGCTAGAGCAGTCCAAGACTTCAGTTACTCAAACCAAATAAAACCATATAATCTCCATGTAGAACCTATTCTTTCACACAGTAGAATCCAGAACAAATTTTCCACCCATGGGAATTAATAAACCTCCATACTCAGACAATCTGGACAACTGTCTGAGTGGATTATTAGCCATCTTTAGAAGAAAACCATCCTGCATAGAGTGGAGAAATAATTTGAAAGACAAAAAAAAATCCAAAAAACCACACACAAACAAAATACCCAGAAGAAAGAAAAAAAAATCAAACATACTTCAGAAAAAAACACAGTTTTGCTATCTTTATGAAAGACCCAAATAAACTAGGGCAACAGATACATCCAGACACTTCTCAGGAATTGCAAATATGTTTTGCCAGAGAAATGTATAGATATTTTACTTAGATCCAAATGGAAACTGAAAATTAAATGCATGCAATAATACAACAGAGCATCTGAATACTCTTTGGGACTGTAAAATTACATATTGAAAAACTTCTGTTCAAAAAGCATTCCACAAAAATGAACTGCGACATCAAAGTAAGAACACTGTGTAGGATTTAATGTGAAGAAGGACAAGTCAGTGTTAATGGGGAAGAGAGGCCATACTACAGGTCATGGTGGCCAAAATCAACAAGCTTGCTTTCACTAGATCTCAAAGAATAATATTTAAGTGCTGGCATTATAGAAAGCCACAAAAAAAATGAGACTCCCAGGGCTGGACATGAGAACATATTTCATCTCCAGCCAGAATACTAGCTCCATTCCAAAGCTGAGTTACTGGATGTGTTCCATTGTCTCAAATCATTTTTTTTCCATTTTATTTCCCTCTTATTTTCAAGATGGGTGAGCAGATATTTCCTGTCTAACTCCAAGTATTAGAAATACGCAATATATACTTTCATTAATTTCATAATTATAAAATATAAAATTCAATTCTCTCTAAAAAACTATATTTAATGCACACCACACTGCTGAAGTATATTAAGCATAGTTTCAATTAACACATTTTAATTCCATGTCTCCAATATATTTGAATATTCCTTATTTGAATACACTTCTGAGAACAGAAACAAAAGGAAAAATTCTTTTGCAAGTACTCCAAATGCTATACCCATATTCTAGTAATCAAATAATGTTACAATTGTTATTTTTGGAATATTACTATGCTGCAAGAAAAGCATGGCAGATTGAAGATCAGGTTAATGCTTAATATTAGCTAAACCTAACTGCAAGATGCAGCACCTTACTGGTACAAATATGAAGTAAGATTTTATGTCTTGTGATAAGCTTATTCTAGATTTTTATTTGAAGAAAAGGATCTGTCGATCATTCTGGGAATACAAATAGTTCTTTAGAAAGTAAAGAGCCATTGGTGTACTTGAAAATGTCCATTAACAATCGTAAACTGGAAGCAGGCACAAATAATCATGGCCACAGAAGCAAGTTGTGTATGATGCTCAGCAGGCTCTATCAAGAGTTTCAAATCACAAGCCATGGACTGATTCCCAATTTACTGTCTCTACAAACTTTAGAAAAAACAAAGAACTTAAAGCATCAGTGAACTACAGCACCATGCTTCAAGTCAAGCCCTTTCAACAGGGTATCTCAATTCAAAGATACAAAGACCACATTAGCAGCAGCAAACAAGTTCATTTTCAGCATATAAATGTACATTTTAAGCCAAATAAGAAATGGGGAAGCCCTTTTAACTTGTCCCACAAAGATATTTCCTTGCCTTTCCTGGTCTGGTGAATACTCTGAGTGTGGTATCATGACTTTCTGCTTCCACGAGTACTGCAGTAGTTAGGAGGCTTCCTTAACACTGGCCCAGACAACTTCTCTAGCTTACTACTGGAGTAGGCTATCCAAATGGTTTACCCAAACCCCAACCTGGGACACCATTTGAGATGTCTTTGTAGAAGCAAGAGTAAACAAGGGGCTTCACACTAGAGCACATGCATTCCTCCTGCCAAATCCCAGAATACAGCCAATCGATGACAGCCATCCCGTCCCACACAGGCTATGCTCACCTTAGAACTGAGGTCTACTGAAAGTTGCCTGGTAGCTGGAAGCCTGTGTGGGATTTCGTCTTGACCTTTAAAGCCAATTGCCTGCTGCACTTCCAGACTATTTACTGCTGCTGCAGGGAGAAATGAGATTTCCTTGTACAAATCCTTCTCCATAAGAACCAAGGTCTGCATGGGCATCAACAATCTGCTGAGAGCTGCACACACTCATGTGTTAATTGCTTAATTGCCTGCCCTGATAGTACTGGCGGGAGGTTATCCTGAGCTAGTGTTTTATAGCATCAAGCCCAAGGGCTGCTGCAATAAAAAATAAATAGAGTCCATTGAAAAAAACCAAAGCCCTCTTCAGCAGTGCAAAGAGCTACTTAGTCCAGCCTCTCTCTGAATATTTGGGGAAAAGTATAGCAACAGGAGCAACACCTGATAAAACTTCTTCCAGTACAACTCCTCAAGCTTCCTGCAGATTAGAAACCTCCTGAGCTAAAAGGAATAGACCCTTCTCTCTGCTTAAATCTTCCAGGTTAAAAGCCAACAGGTAGCAGACCTGCTCTGAATAATGCTAATGCACAAAGGCTTGTATCCCCTGGGTGCTGTGAACCTGACAGCTATTTACAGTCATTTAGAACAATGAGAGAGCCTGATGCCAATACACACCAGAAAAGCATGGTAAATGCAGAGCAAAATTTAACATTTCAATCCACATTATTAGAGAAAACAGTATGTCATCCATCAAATTTATATCTAGCCTATCTGGGTATTTATTGGCATAGTACTGTGCTATGTAAGCAGATCAACAAAGACAGTGGGAGTAGCTCCAGAAGTTTTGTGATAAGCTTCTACTGTGTCTCTATCATAGAATCATAGAATCATAGAATTTAGGGGTTGGAATGGACCTCACAGATCATCTAGTCCCAACCCTCCCTGCCATGGGCAGGGACACCTTCATCCACAGAGGCCTTCTGGCATTTTTGCCCAGTTTCCTCAGTGTCTGGATACATTGGTCCTGACCCTTGAATATCAGCCAGCAGTCTTGGTCCCCTCTGCCTTCCAGGACTTCATCCCAAGGGACTCTGCCAAGAAGGCCCTTGAAGAGGCCAAAGTCTGCCCTCCTGAAGTCCAGGGCAGTGAGCTTGCTGTGTGCCTTCCTCACCACCCTGAGGATCTCAAACTCCATCATCTTGTGGTTGCTACAGCTAAGTCTGCCTGGGAGCACCACATTCCTCACCAGCTCCTCCCTGTTGGTGAGCACAAGGTCCAACACAGCTCCTCTCCTTGTTGGTTCCTCTATCATCTGTGTAAGGAAGTTAACATTAACACATTTAAGGCACCTCTGGGATTGCTTATGCACTGCCACGTTGCTCTCCCAACAGATATCGGGGTGATTGAAATCCCCCATGAGGACTAGGACTTGAGAGCTTGAGGCTAATTGCATGTGTCTATAGAGATCTTCATCCACACCCTCCTTCTGATCAGGTGGTCTGTAGCAGACCCCCACTATAACATCCCCTGCTCCAATGCTGCCCTTAATCTTGACCCACAGACTCTTAACTAATTCCTCATCCATCCCTAGGCTGAGCTCCACACTTTCCAGTTGTTCATTGACATATAGGGCTACTCCTCCTCCTCGTCTCCTCAGCCTGTCTTTCCTGTAAAGCCTAAAACCTTGTTTTCCAATGCCTGGGGTTAGGCTTTAGTGGGTGACAGTGCAGCCTGCTGTCCTCTCTGGTACGTGGTATACTCTCTGATGTGTGCTTGGCTCCCTGCGATACACTGATATGCATGTTAAGTTCACTTTTTTTAGTAAGGATCATTTAGGAGCACTGTATTATATACTTTTAGAAAGCAAAGCAGTTGTATTTAATCATGAATGTGCTAGGGAGTTAACTTAAAATTCCCTTACTGTACACATGACATGATATTTTTTCAATTAAACTGATTCAGTATTAGAACACAGCATAGTTATGTCTCCTCATGTACTGTCATAGGCAGTTGAACATCTGGAGGTAAAAAAAAAACTACAGTAGAAAAGAAGGGACGCCATATATGTTCTTCATATCAAGCTGAACAAAAGTTCATAGTCCTTACATACTGCTTGATTGTGAATATAAGATATCTCCAAGAAAGGAGCTATAGAACTTGAGACTATGAAGACAGAACAAGGGGTTATGAAAATGTAGAAATATACTCCGGAGAAAATTCCAGGGTGCCATTGCTGCCATCTGTAAGATGTGTTTCTCTTCTGGGTTCCAACTTCTGTTGCTTTTAATGTAAAGTGCATGTTACACTTTTGCTGCTACTTACACTGTATTCATCTCAAAGGTTTGCTTATTCTTAATTAAAATTAGACTAATGAAGTTCATCTTCAGAATTTTTAGTGTCTTCCAAAACTTCCTATTTTCAGGAAGAGACTTGCTGCCATCTGTAAGATGTGTTTCTCTTCTGGGTTCCAACTTCTGTTGCTTTTAATGTAAAGTGCATGTTACACTTTTGCTGCTACTTACACTGTATTCATCTCAAAGGTTTGCTTATTCTTAATTAAAATTAGACTAATGAAGTTCATCTTCAGAATTTTTAGTGTCTTCCAAAACTTCCTATTTTCAGGAAGAGACCCAG
>NW_008657654.1:0-3543 GCF_000695815.1 Acanthisitta chloris | reverse complement strand
GAATGTAAGGAAGCAGGGAAAAAGAAAACAAAAAAAGGAGCCATCTGAATAGGCTCCATGCCCTACTAGCTTAAAGGCAATGAAGCATTTTTCAGGTAATCCTGTGCTCTACAAGCACTTCCCAAAGCTGTAACTTACACTTCTTTTTTTATACATTTTAGGCGTAAAGTAAAGCTCCCTCAGGCACTGTTGACTTGTATGAGTTGGTCTCGCTCAGCACATCACAAAGGATCTCAGTGACCTTGACAGAACTGCAAGGGTGATGTTTTACACTGATTAATTGTTTTGGAAGGAAATAAATGCCATGAGTAGGTATTTTTGCACTGTCAAACACCATTCTATCCCTTCTCATCTCTTTCTCTCTTAATGGGGATGGTTAACATAATAATACTTGTGGCTGTTGCTTCCTATGCCCTTATCTTTACACAGATGCCTGTATATAAATGTAAATAAACCTAAAGTCTACTCTTACGTGAGTTGGCCTTGGGATTGTTTTCAGAAGCAAAATGGTTTGTGAAATACAAGAGTTTGCTTTTCTTAAAAGATTCCTGCAGAACCAGTATAGAGTTTTCACATACATAATATATTTTTTCTGACTGTCTCATTGTATTTCATGAACATTAATGAATTAAGTTTCAGGAAGGAACCATGTAAAGACTGTGATAATTAGTGTCATTTAAAGGATTTGTGTAAAAATAGGCTAATGATGTAGCCAAGTTTATTCAGGTGTCAGTGGCAAAATAGGACATCAAAACTCAGCCCTAACTCACAGGTGATCACTCAGATCCCCAGCTCCTTGGTGCTGTTTCAGAAACACCACTTCTTGTTACCCCTTTTCTGTAATACCTTTAGGCATACAGACAATTACATTAAGCAGTTTCATGCTGGTTTCAATCTTGATATTTCATTTCCAAGATTCAAGCCAAGCAGTTAGTTACCCATGTCTTCCAAACATATATATCTGAGGATGCATTAGCAGAAAATCATTGACTCAAGTAGCACCAGAAGGATGCTGAAGAGAGTAGTGGTTTGCAATTGTTCCTATATATCCAAATGTCTTCTATGCCTCCCACACTGAGACAAATTGCAACAAAATTTTGAGAGTGTGTGGTCAAATTCTGCTCTGACGTGAAGAGAAATGGTTTGCACCTTTATGTCAAAGCTAAACTCACTTTTGATTGAGGACTGACACTGTAATTTTGTATCACTAACAGTCAGGAACTTCCCACACCCTATTCCTGGATATATGAGATCGCATTAGAGAAATGGCTAAAGCCTCCCATTTATAAAGATAGACAGTGTACAATAAGTTTGGGTAACACCTTGCCACAAGAGCAGCCTTCTGGAATGCAGAGACCCTATGACAAAGGAAGCAAATAAGTGTTAAACGAGGTGCACCTAGGGAGCAGGGTTAAGGTGTGGTCAGCTCCTCTAGTGGTCGTTGTCCAGTGGATGGATTGTTCATGCTGCAGCATCCCTGAAAGAAAGGTATTGGTTTGACTAGTTGTGTAACTCCACTTTCACTCTTCAGATTCTCAGCCTTGAAAGGCAGTTGGCTCACTGGGTATAAAAATACAGTGCTTGGTTCAGTTTATTACTTTTATTAAATGGACCTGGGAGAGATATTATCTCCCTGGATAGAGTCACAGGGGCTGATAAGAGCCTGATTTCCTTAAAGTTCTTCCGCAAGTGGGGTACAGTTACCATTCTTTGATTGCCAGGAAAGAACTGAGGTCTTTGGTTCCTAGACTCAGGGCAATGCCCACAGTGTAAATGAATAACGTGAGGATTTGGCGCAGCCCTATTTCATAACTGCTTTTCAGAAATTTTTACATGGTTCACATGGACTTTTCAGCAGTGTTATCCTTAGTTCCCAAGATGTGGGAGTGTGGAGGAGATCTATATGTTCTTCCCAGCCCTCCATTGGACAGAGCCCAAATTTGTTGGTGTAGGAGGGGTATGAGGTTCAGATTTGGGAAAAAAAGGGTTCTGGCAGACACAGCCAACTGGAGAGTGATCCACATGCAGTGTTCCTTCCAAAGATGAATCAGGATGAAATTATTTTACATGTTCTTTCATTGTCCTTCCCACCTTGTAAACATTCCGAAATCCTGTCTGTAAGCCCTGCATAAAGGAGTGCTAATATCCATATGTCAGTACTAGAAATGGTTTCTCCCACACCTAAAGAACCGAGTTTATCCTGTATGTAATTCCACTCACTGTAAGAGTTTTGCAGGAGGAAGGATACTGGCCCAGTAAGTCCACCTAAAAGCTGCAGATACTGCTGAAAACAGCAGTCTGCCTTGTGAGTGCGGTCAGTCACCACAGACCTCAGTTGCTCAAGCCTTTGCAATAGATTCTTCCTCCCTTCTCTATGCAATTCTGTCTGCTGATCTCTAAACTATCTGGACACCAGCTGCTTGAAAGTCTTGAAAGCCTCATTATAAAAGATAAGGACAGCAGAGCAGTCCTTGCTCTCAGTTCTTTAAACTATGTCCATCAAATGTGTATCTGTGCTGTAGTTATATTTATCCTACTGCAAGGCATTTCTTGATTAGCTGAAATATCCAAGAAGGATTTTTATTCTTTCAGGTACATTTCTTGATTTTCAGAAAGGAGGAATGATTATTCACCCTTCTTTGCTCAGTCAATTACACACTAGACCTAGGATGTAGGTCAGGGTGAACCAATGCACCTAGAGGTATTAAATTGCTTCAGTGTATGGTCAGTAATCTTGATCCCATGGTCAGTAAAAGCTGAATGCAAGCTTTGTAGTAAAAATGGACCAGAAGAGAGTTTTGGAGAAGCTACGGGGAAAATTTTCATAGGATCACGAGGGAATTGTATTAAACAAATTCTTCTACAATGATTCTGTGACCCTGGTGATGCCTTCCAGTCTTATGTTGCTATAAATACCTTGCTTAAGAAGTAATTCCTCTTGACAATCTGACAGAGCCTCAGCTCACAATAGAGCGTGTCACCAGTTAGTTTATCTTATGGTTAACATTAGCATTTGATTTTTGTTTTCTGTTACTGTTTTCCTGGACATCAAGATACTATTTTTAACATTACCTGTTGAGAATTTTTACTTAATGAGTAATTAAACTTGCAGCTCCTTCAACAATGAATGCTCTAAATTAAAAGATCTGAAAGTAACATTCATATTCTTTAAGCAAATGGTGCATTCTAGGATCCTAAATTATAAATGTAATTATAAATATGTACAAAGTCCATTTAAAAGAATCTGCTTGGAACAGAAGTTCATCCTTACAAGAAATATAACATCAGGCATGGCAATTACTCTTAGCTAAAAAAAAACAGCAGAGGAAAGGTCTTCAGAATGAATGAAGATTAGTTATTTTAATCACACTAGAGCTTTTTAAAATTTGCTTTTGTGATGGAATAAAACATGAGACAACATAGTTGCATGAAAACAATTTTCCATGAGCTGTGTTGAGAAAGAAATAAACAAGATAAATCTGACACTCTCTTGGATATTGAAATATATATATACAAACCTACTGCTATTTCCTGGGAAAATGG
>NW_008657653.1:4346-29033 GCF_000695815.1 Acanthisitta chloris | reverse complement strand
AAAGAACCCAAAGGAGAGGCATGGTTGTATAATACAATATACATTACAGAAGAAAAAGAAAAATAAAATAATTATTTAATCAACTAGCCATAACGAAGTAGACAATGAAATACATCAGTGATACACTGCTATTTGTAGTCCTAGTAACAAAATAAGTTACAATTTCTTCTACATATAAGAGAAAATATAGACAAAAATGACTCCAAATCTGAGTGCATAGATGTAGAAGCAAGGAATCACTAAAGCTTGAATGATTTTGAAATGCAGATGAGAAATGTACTCTGGATGAATAAGAAAATTGTCTGCACTAAATATTGAAATAAACTTGTAAGATTTCAAGTAACAAACGGTCCCCATTAACACATATAAACTAAGGGAAATCAAATATGCCAAAAATAAGAGTATTCTAATAAATATGTCATGATAGAAGAGATAACATCATGGAAACCTATTAAAAAGACAGTAAGTGTGAATTGAGGGGAAAAAAATCTAAGATATTAGGATAATTTCATGCTCACACTAAGAAACCGAAACCTTAAAATATTCTTTTTCTACCTATTTCTTTAAGGAAAAGGGAATGACCACAGATAGAAAGACATCTAGGTTTTAGTAATCTTCATGGCAGAAATGTGAAATGCAAGAACAGACTGTCTGAGGGGTATCCAGTACTAGCTTGCTTTAGCAGAAGAGTTGTAAGTCAAAGGATGTCAGCAAAGAACCATCAACAGGATGCTAAATGACCTTAGTAAACAATACAGACAATCATTGTAAATAAGAGCCTTAAACAAGACTTTCACAGGCAGTCAGTTTGGAAGAGAGGACAAATATATGCTTCAGCAAATGAACACACCATGAACCCAGCCCTGTTTCCCAAGCTCTGCGCAAACACACTGCCCTGAGGTGCCATATGTTACAGAACGGAGTATACTGAGCTACAGCCAGTAGAAACCATAAAGCAGCTGGTTTAATCAGTTCCCTGGCGTCAGTAGGGACACAACTGCACAGCTGTATAATGTGACGAATGAAAAACACCAGTTAAGAAGTAGTAAAATGATACATCTCTGAGGTACCTGCCAGATTTTCAAGCAGAATAAAATAGTAAAAGAAATTTGCAGATCTCTGCCCACTACCTGGAGTATTTTGGCATCTATTACATGTGTTTCACAATAAATATTGCAAATGATCTGTTTACTGTAGACTAAACATTTACTGAAAAACAAATCCCTCAGCAATATTACAGTCTATTGTTAGTGTAATACATGAGTTTTTTTCTTTTCTAAGGTGAAATGCAAGACACTCATTATATTTCCTTTAAATTTAGTAAGACAGCTGCATGCAGTTTGCAATAATTACTATTTGCATATAATGTGGTGGTATTGCAGCCTGAATTATCCCAAGATATATATGGCTCTTGGTCCTAGGTCTCAGTCATTCTAATCTGTGGCTATCTTTCTCTATACAACCTTATGCTCATCTCAATTTGTTTAAATGACAAGTTCTGGTTTAATTCATTTACTCCTTTGCCAAGAAAATAGGCAATCTTTTATATTTCCAATATGTGTTAATCTATGAATTTTTAATTTCAAGATTTGAATTTTATTTTAAGTTGGGGCATAATCACTTTGCAGCTCCAGAACTCTCTTTTTGTTTCCTGCCATAAGACAATTTCAAAAGAGTCACTGGACTTTGATGGAGTAAATCAGTCAAGACAAACCTCATCCACAGACTTATAAAGCATTATCACAACACTTAGTCTTTATATAATGAGTAAAATTTTGCCAAGGTTTTTTATAACAGCATTGTTAAGCAAGTTTTTGAACACTTGTAGCCTAGAATGCTGCATCAATCCCACTCAAGACAAAATTGTATGCATTTATTATATATGAAACATACAAAAATACATCAAATTAAAATACTTAATACAGTATTCCATTATCAAAGCAAAAATATTTATATTCACTGAAGTAAAAAAAAAAAAGTAAAAGTCATCTCCAACTTATAGAAATAAAGGAATTTCAGCTTTATGGCATCTTGTCAGAAGCAACATGCTAATTCAATGCACTGGTAGTGCCATCATATTTGAAGTATTTGAAGTTGGGAAGAATGCAGATATTTGCATATATTATCCTGAACTTCTTTGATGTAGTTTCATGGAGGAAACATCTGTAGGCATAAATAACAGCTCATATGAGACTCTGAACTAAGGTGGTTAATAATCAATACTCTCTAAGAATTTAAAGTTCAAGTTATTTTTACGACTACCATATGAGCTAACTTTAAGAAGCTCCTTAAGAACTAGCTGGTACATTCAGGGAGCACAAAATGCAGATGGATACCAGCAATACTATCAGTGAATAAAAACAGCAACAGACCTGAAAGGTTAGGGTATAAGGAACTATTTGTGAGGTAGTTTTGGTAAATTAGTCATATTATTAAGGTAAAATATCCAAGTATGGAATGATGTCACACCCATTATGGTCCATGAAGAATAAGACAGTGAAGACCAAAGTATTTCTCAGGGAAAGGAAAATAAATTTTGAGCAACCTCTTGTGTAATTTAGAGCACAAGGTCCTGCTAAGCGACTTATGAACCTAGTTGTGTTTGAAAATGTCCTCTTGATATTTGATGGCCTTCTTCATAGGCAGGTCTGACTTCTCTGGGTTGATTGGGTGCTAAAAGCTTCTTGCCTTCTAAAAACCTTGACAGCAAAATATTAGATTTTCATTAAGAGGTGTGATTTATCCTGTGTGATCATATGCAGCTGTGGTTCTCTCAAACAATCAAATGACACTCAATAGAGAAACACTACAATGAGATCCAATTCTCAGTAGCTCTTATATGGCCACATAAGTTTGAGAATGTTCTTCATTCTGCCTTAAGAACAAATAAAGCTACTGAAAAATTATAACATTTTGACTAGAAATGAAAAGAACATTTGATGGAGAGGTAGCAAATCTTATTGGAATATTATTTTTATCAGAAGACTACTATAGTACTGTTTTAATCTACTGTCAAATGAGTTTATACACACATGTCAGCCCAGGACATTGGACATTTGAAAACACCACACAACACCTGTCAAGGTGCACAGGCAAAGCAAGTCACTAGTCAATGAAATGCAGCACTGATCTGCACTGACAAATAACTCTGTCAGGAACTGGAAGTGTCTGGCTTGTTGCACCGTTTTATGATCTGCCAGTGTTGGCAGAACTCATAATGTAATTTGTAAACCCATCAGATCCGAATTTGGCAGTAATAAAAAAAATTAAAAAGAATACCTGAAATGACTGCAGCAAAGATACAGGAGGAAAGGACTTATCTGAAAAGGTCATTTTAGATGTTGGTACTGTATACACAAAACTAATGTGTCCTTACCTGGAATATTGTACATAAGTCTGGACACCTTCTAAAGAAAGGAGACCAAATATCTGGAAATTGTACCAAATAGTGAGAAAAGGTTGATGTATTATCTTGCAGGTTATAACTACTACTTGAAATGAGGGTAGAAAATTCAGTTTTATTGCCATTACAAAGAATTAGGATGATTAAGCTATATAACATTTTGAAGGACATAGAGACTGTGTGTATTATCAGCTATCAGAAAGGCAATATTCTTTCAAAATAAAAATGGAAACTGAGAAGGTGAAAGGACCGTGAGCACTGAGAGAATTCAAGAGACAAGTGCACTTGGAAAGAAAAACTGTGTTCAGAATGTACTAGAAAGTGCATTAGTAGAAGAAAGAGTGATATAAGTGTCTAGAAATTGGAAAGCGGGGAAGAAAGAAGGAAAGAAAATTATACTCCTGGCCCCAAAGTTAGAAGCTTGAGTTGGCTTGGAATTGCAATTACACTCTCAGCCCTTGAAGTGCTCCCTCAGATCAGTATTGAAGAGATAAACCATTCTGCTTTAGAGAAATGGGCAAAAGTTGTCTCTTCATGACCTAAAAGTCAAGAGAAAAGTCACTGCATTTGTGGTTTGCTTAAAAAACTTCTATTCAAAACAGGCATGATACTTCGCCATGAGATTTCAGTTCAAATATATCCTAGTTTTTTATTTAGATTTTCACATTCTTGCTGAAAAGTATGCAAGCAGAACACAGTAGTGATGAAGACTGCTCACTGTAAACTGAGTTGAACACTAACTTATTTCACACAGGCCCTCAGAGAACTCACAAACAGCAATAACCTTTGGTCATTGCTTTCCTAGGAAAGTATCCATGTGATTATCAAGAGGTGAAAAACTTCATAGACATTTCCTTTCCTCAAGTTTTCCAATTTCTTAATTTGACCCTTTTAGAAACAGCGAATTATTGCTTAAATCGGATTTCAATAGTATGAAGACATGGGGAAAACGTCTGCAGTACAAATCCTCAGTATTCAAATGTCATAGACTCATATACTTCACTGCACCCGTTCAGAGCACCCTCAGGATTGACGGGTTGTGTCCTGACACGTGATTACCTCCATGTGCATGGAGCTGAATGCAGTGTGCTGCAGTGGTACTTTATCATGTTCCTTGCATCCTAACCCGAAGCTCAAAATATAGAGCAAAGACTTACAAATGAAACTGAATTACAGAAATATGAGAAGCAAGAGATATGTGACTTTCTCAGAGTAGACAGAACTACAGATGCATTTCCTCAAAAATTAGAGATGGTTTCAGCAATGGCCATTCCTCCTGTCCTGTCCCATTTATCTGTTTCACCACTCTCCCTATCCAATTCCTGCATTATAGATGCACAAGTAATTTTTTATAGTTGTGCCGAAGAACTAAATAAACAAACTCATCCCAAGAAGTAACTAATATAATTCTGCTGATTTGTTTTTCAGCAGCTTTTCACAGACCAACAAATACTTGTGCTAGCACAATGCAGAGGGAGGAGAACAGTGACACAAAATAACTTTTAAAAGTTTTTGCAAAACTATTTCAAAGGTACATGTCTATAAAGTCATTGTACCTTAACAGATAAAATGAATTCCTTAAACTTTCAAATTACTGTGTGAATCTGCAGCTCAGAGTTCTAAAGGATATGGTTTCACATGCAATAGACTGGTGTGGAGACAGACATCTTAGGAATTTATATATATTTATCCAAATCTCTATAATCTATAGCTATAAATTATCGATATCTATATCCTTCTGCTATGGTGAAGAATAAGGCTTAGCTCTCAGCCACTGCAATAAGCAGCATAGTTTAAAACAGTCAAAAGACTGAGTTAGATTTTGCATATTATGTAAGCTCAAAGTACAAAGAGAGTGTTTTTCTGGTGCACGAATAAATTGATTCATGTAATTACACTGTAATAGTATAACTGTGGTAAGTAGAATGTGAGCCATAAAATCTAGCAATTGTGGAGTTAATAATGTTTTATAAATACTATCCCAATTATACTACAAGTAAAAGTACCATGCAACACCTAGCTTAATTACCACTTGGTTGTATGGCTAGCTCGAAAATGAGAACCCTTTTCTTTATAAGCACAGATAAAAGTAGTTTATAACAAAGTGCCTAATGCTTAATAGTTTAGCACATATAACTAAACAACTAGAGCAAATCAAATTATTAATGACAAAGAGATTATAAAAAAATTTAGCCTCTTTATGGTATCTAGCAGGTTTTTTATTATTCCAATTGACTAACAAACACCTTTTATAAAACTTATTCAGAAAAGTTGCTTCCTCATAAATTAATGCCAGCATTCATCTAACTATTCAGTAGAGATAACACTAATCAAGAGGTCTGATTGGTGAACATATTTATACAGTGCAATATATGCAATGTCTGTTTCCTGACTGGCTCTCTTACAGATAGACAACAGAAATGCTTTATAAATGCGATGAATAGGAATCTGAGGGTCCTCGGTGACAGTATGCAAAGTTTCCACTCAGTCACATAAGATATGATAGCCATATTTTTTAGGCCTAAACTCTGTCAGAAACTGGGGAGGTAGACACCTACTTTTCTTTTTGACGATCCTCATCCTTGACCAGGTGTTGAAAACCTTGTATGTTGAACTCTCTCACTTTACCAGGCTTGCTTCAGCAAAACAACATCTGCCCTTAAAGAAATGATCTCTCTTCTGCTTTCCTCTCAAGGTTGCCTCTAAAGTAAGTCAACTTCTATGTGTTATGTGCTACTAAGGTCAACATCGGCGTTCACACTAAGACCCACAGCTGTTCTTTCATAACACCGGCACAATAGATATCTGTACCCCTTCTGTTCTTTCAGTGCTGTTGGTTTCTGTGCCACTTACCCTAGGTGTTACAGGCAGGACATTACCCTCTTCTATTCCTGCAGTCATAGTGGTTGCAGACTGCTGGTAGGCAGTTGCACCTAACAGCAGTAGGAAAATTATTAACCTGTGCTACTTGGCACTAGCAAACTGTGGCAGCAACTCACATTACAAGTATCAAGTGCTGATGCTATCAGGATCTAAGGTGGGTTCATTGTCATTTTATGGTTTGCTTTAGTGCCCTGCAGAGCCCAGAGCTGACCAGTTTCTCCTTGGTCTGAGATCACCCATGGGTACTGCACCTTATAAAATGCCCTTCTTCTTTGTCCTTTCATAAAATAAGGATAAAACTATCTTCAAAGTCTCTCTAGTGCTGTTATGGAGAATATAAGAGGCTGAGGTAGGCTGCTCTGGTACCTGCCTTGGTAAGGTACCAAAAGGAGAAAGAAGTGGTTTATGGGTTTGCAGAAGGTGTTCAAGTTGCTTAAGGGTCTTTCCCAGGTGGTGGTGTCTTCTGAGAAAAAAAGGGGAGCCTATCACTACATTTGATTTACACTTCCCAATGGATAGATGTTATTTACACGGAGTGAGAGATGCTAGTCCATATTGATGTCATTCGTTCAAGGTTAAGCAGACTAAGGAAAGAAATAGGGATAGCAGCCACAGCTGGCCAGCCAGTTGTCACAAAAACAGTGTTCAGAATATTGAGCAGTATTAGAAAACTTCATGGTATTGTGGCCCACTTTTGCTATTTCTTCGGGGAAAACCAAATGTCACCACTTTTCTCTTTTACATCTTTCCAGCCACAAGAAAATAAATGCATGACTCTGATACTCCAGAGATGATTTGTGGGTCTGGATCTTCCTCTACCCAAACACACACATCAGTCACTAACTAGAACATGGGCAAAGACTTCTCAGATGCAGGGCTACTGGTAACCTGAACTCTGACTCAAACATCCTATCCTACCACTCTTTCATAGTGCTGTTACTTACTGGGTTCAATTACTCCTGAAGTTTTCTGTTCCTTATGATTCATGTTTATGGTTTGGCAAGCAGCCATAAAACACAGGCCTGGGTACAGACTTAGCCAAATATCAGTATTTGAATAAATAAAAATTTCCTCTCAGAGAGAAGTAATAACAAAGCACATTCATAAATAACAGTTTAGATGTAGCCAAAGGGGTTTTATGTTAAAATGCAATTATAGAAACCTCCTCTTCTGATTCTATTCCAAACTCTATTTATAGCCATTTCTGAATCAGGGTGTTTCATGGCACTTTTTTCAATAAAACTATGTGAAACAATTTTGTTACATTTTTTCATTTATTTATGTTACTGTTGTTGAAGATCTATCCTGAAATTGTAGCTTCCATTCTGAGGATGACTGACAGGGGAATAGATTTTTGGGATCTGCCACTTGAAACATGATTGTCAAATGCCAAATAGAACTACACAGAGTAAGAGAAGAATGGAGGGTTTTGGAACAGCAGTTTGGCATTCAGATGGCTTGATTAACCTAAAAAGAGAATGTGGACTCAATGTTAATTTTATATATATGTCTTAGTCATTGTGTCCTGATTTAATTACAATATTTTGAACTACTACATGAGCACTGTCCAAGAAGGTTAGAAATCTGTCTGCCTAGCAGCTATATTACAGATTTAATTAATACACATTGAGAACTGCTGCAAATCAGCTGTGCAACCATTCCCTTGCTATTGATGATGACAACTTTATGGAGTCCAAGCTGCAAATCCTCCTCCCAGACTGCAGTGCAGTAACCATTAATCTGTTGATCAGCTTTGTCTCAGATGTTATGTGGCAAAAAACTTGGTAATCAGGATGACAGGCTTAAAAGATGTAAGCTGTTCACAGAGCTATTGAGGAAAAAGAGACTACAGGCATTTAGTGTCACTCAGTGCATCTTTTGAAAGAAAATACAGGTTTTTGAATAAAGCAGAATACCAGAAACAGAATGTGGCCAATCATAAAAACTCGGTGAAATATCTGAGTTTAAAGCAAAGTGCAGTAGCAAATAAATACTGAAAACAATCATCCAGGAAAATGCAGCACTTGTAGAGATGACAAGAACAGGTGTTTACTCCTTCTGGTCTCTGTATGGGAGTGATGGACTTTTACAGTTTTCTTGCATAGTTGTTAATGATATAACAAAAACTGATGCACGTAAAAAAGTGCAAAGCAAAAAGGAATGGTTACTAACCAGTGCTGAGGCAGTGAAAAAATATTAAGAAATAATATTAGAGGAAAAGTTCCCCAGTAAATTACCATAGAAGGGAAATGCAAAAATATTTTGACCTTAGAAAGCTTCAGTTCCACTCTGCTCATATTCATAAATATTCCCATGCATGAACAGTCGAGAGCCAGAACTGCTCCCCTAGGCTAATATGCCATCCTTGAGGTAGGATTACATCAGCATGGAAGAATCGAGTTAATAATAATGCCATGCTTGGGGAAACACACACTTTGATGCATGTATTTTGTATTATTCCTAAGAAGCATTTGACAGCACAGCAGTTTCTAACTAAATATCTAACCATTGACATATAGACAATTAGCAAGTGTGCTGCAATTAATTTAGAAATTGTATAAAGAGGTAACTCTAATTAACAGCTCTGGAGGAGGTGAAACATTATTTGTGGAGCATTTGCAGAAATCAACAATTAAGTACAAACAAATGAGTCTAAGAAATCATGTACTGTAGCAAAAAATTAAGAAACAGGAGCTTAAAAAGGGAGTAACTGGTTTGCTGAATACTAAGAGCAAGCTTTGAGAGTTACTGTAGATATTTCCCCAAGGCCCTTAGCACATTGTGCTGCTGAGAAAAAAAATGAATACGAAGGCTACTAAGGCTTGTCTGATATACCAAAAAAAGAAAAAGGGTTTAAATGAGAGTGCTGTAATTTCCTAACTCTTATGCTGTAAAATATTGTGATATTCCCAGTCTTCAAAGGAAGCCAATTCCATGAATCCAGTGGGCCTTGTTAAAATAGTGTGTTGTTGTAAACACACACCAGCCATGGAATTTACAATTTAAGGTTGAAAAGCCTTAGAGTCAGCTCTCCAGACCACAGACACTGTAACCTATAGGTAAAGTCATCATAAGGGTCTGGGGATATGAACTCTTTACTTATTTATGAGATTGATACCTTCTTCAGTCACAACACTATTATCTTCCTAGTATTAACTTCCACTATCACCTATGACATCTTTGGTCACAGGCTTGCAAAGCTGGTGAAGAGGGCTTTAAACTAAGGTTGTCAGGGGAAGGAAAACTCAATCCATCCCACTCCTAACAGCTGATGTCAGTGCTAGTAAGAGATGCCCAGGGCCTGGAGAGAGAAAGCATGTGAGCAGGAGAGCACCTGAAATGCATCACAAAAGAATTCCAGCCACTCCAAATGATAAGCCAACTTCACTAGGGCCCAAATTTAAATGCATCTGTGCAAATGGATGCAACATTGGGAATAAACAGGATGAGTTAGAGACGTGTGTTCACCTGCAGGGATATGAACTTACTGCCTTCACGATGTAGTGAGGTAGCTCCTATGATTAGAGTCTTGGAATGGAAGGACACAGGCTCTTCAGGAAGGACAGGCAGGGAAAATAGGGAGACAAGGAGATGGTGTTTTCCCCTAGCCAGCAGAAGTTCATGAAGCTCATCCTGGGGATGGATGAGAACCTGACTGAGAGCTTATGTGTCAGTGATTAACTAGATTTCATCAAAATTTGTATGAAGATTTATAATGTACCATTGAGTACAGAAGAAACAGAGCCAATTTCACAGGCCAAATATCAAGATTGAAAATGTGAGATTTATCACTGATCTCTGTCTAAAAGACGTACTCCTGAACACTGCCACCCAATCACATAAAAATGTGGATTACACTGTCAATCAACTCCTGCATGTTTAATGCATCTATAAAGATAGCAATCTCTGTGACAATAGAGCTGAAGAACCCTTAGAGGATTTTAAGAAACAATGTAGAGAAGATGATTGCAGCAAGCTGTCTGTGAGAAAAATCTCAGGAGGAGATATATATTTTATTACTTTGTGCATATTACCTAATTGCAAGAGACACTCGGAAACAAATCTTTTCTGAGGCTAGAGACTGTGACTTTAGTGCAAGTTCAATTTCACTGTCAATACTGACCAGAAAAACTGTAAACAATTCCTTGTTAGATTCTATGTATCATTGAATCATAGAATGGCTTGGATTGGCAGGGACCTTAAAAATCATTTAGTTCCAAACTCCCTGCTATGGGCAAGGACACTTCCACTAGACTGGATTACTCAAAGCCCCATCCAAACTTTTTTGAAGATTTTATGGAACTCCTATTTTCGGTTAGGTGATCAAGTAATTAGACCCTTAAGTAACATCAGTTGTGTCACCAGTAAACCCCAGGATAAAATTTTGCCATGTTAAATAGGTTTTAGAAGTCATACATTGTTGCAAAACATGCGAAACCCACAATGAAAAATAATTTAGTAGTTAAAAGTAAATATGAATTTGCTCTCCCAAAGCACATGACACATGAGATTAAAGGTATAACTTCACAAATCTCATCACAGAATATTTCAGGTAGAAAACAGAGTACTTAACAGTATATTAAGAACTTGAGCAATCACTGATCAGTTATGTTCTAGGTAGAGGTCAAAAAATATTTTAAAACTTCATAATTAAATCATTTACCAGTGTAGAAAAGGCAATGAATAAACAGCAGACATGGATTTGGATATTCTTTGTTATTTTGCATGATAAAATTGTAAGAGACCTGAAAATTCATGAACTGCACAAACAACAATTTGTTATCAGTGTATTTAAAACAGGAAGGTGAAACTTATCAAAACTAACAGTAATTCTTAACTTGGAAAATTATTTCAGGCTTAAAGGTGAGAAAATAAAGACTGACAGGAACCTCCAGGCATTACTTCATAAAATGCTTCTATTTAATCAAGTTTTTGTAACAAGTTAAAAATAAATACAATAGAAAGGAAATTGTCCTTTAAACAAATGGTGTAGTACAGGTATATCCCAGGGCAAAATTTGTGGTGGTGGTGGATGGTGAACACACTATACAGAAACTCATCAGTACCCTTTCCAACCAATGTCTATTATAGTTCTCCTCTAGCATGGTTTGAAATACTGATCACCTCATAAAATGGCCTTATATAAAGCAAAAAATTAATGTCTGCGGAAATCATGAGGGAAATTGAACGTTGATACTTGGAGCATCAGGAAAATATTGATCACTCATAAAAACTCTGCCTCTTTATGCAACACTTTACATATTTGAAAATTATGTGATGAAAAATGTAAATAATACATTAGTATATCGTTTATGTACTAACATCTCTTTAGACATAGCCACATAAACAGAATAAACTACCTTTATTGTGTGGAACTCTCAGCAAACTTGTACAGCATGTTCCTAGTTAAAATAATGAACATGCACTGTTATAACAATTGCATGGATAGAATAGCAGTTATTCCATTCTGAGAGAGAATATTATATCATCAGTGAAATATCAGTCTACTAGGAAGAATAATGTAAGCATCAAAGTCTTTTGTAAAACAGAATAAATCTTCTTTCCATAGGCTAAATAAGCATTAAAAATTTAATAATGCCTCCACAAGACTGTTTTGTTAAAAAAAAAGTTTGATATTTATATAGAGTGGATTGGAAATCAAAACCAATCATTTGCTGTTGAGGGTGATTTATATTTCAGTGTTAGTAAACTAGTTGTTGTCTCCTGCACAAGCAAGAAGAGATAAATTCCTTTTAACAAAAAAAAAAAGAAAAAAAAGAAAAAAGAAAATCACCTCTTTAAATACTTCCACAGAAGCTGGCTCCTTCTGATTTGAATAACAGAAAAATTAGCAGATCAAGGAAATAGGAGACTATGTGTCTCAAGCCTATTGATCAGATCAAGTAATAGAAATAGAGATAGCTGAGGTTGGTCTCTTCTTCATGGACTATTTTCATTTTTAGCTATAAGAAATTATATATTTGGTTGGAACAAATATTGAAGGAATAGAGGAAGGCAAGTCCCTTCCACTGCAGGCAATGCCGTCATATACCTCAGCTGGTATAAGATAAAGATATTTATCACTCATAGAATCATAGAGTGGCCTGGGTACAAAGACACTTTTCACTAGACCAAGTTTCTCAGAGCTCCATTCAACATGGCTTTGAACATTTCCAGGAATGGGGCATCCACCACTTTTCTGAGAAAACTGTTTCAGTGCCTCAGCAGCCTTTACAGAATTGTTTCCTAATATCTAATCTAAACCCAGTCTTTTTCAGTTTGAAGACATTCTCCCTTGTCCTATCACTACATGTTCTTGTAAAAAGAGCCTCTCATTCTTTCTTGTAGGCTCCCTTCAGGTACAACCCAAAGCCTTTTCTTCTCCAGGATGTACAAACCCATTTCTCTCAGACTCCCCTCATAGGTGCTCCATATTTCTAATCATCTTGGTGACTGTCCACTGGACTTGCTTCAACAGGCCAGTGTCCTTCCTGTGAGGACCAAAGAGCCACATGCTGTACTCTTGCTGGGGTCTCACCATCAGTGAAAATCTGATCTAAGCTTGGACAGTATAGTCATTAAACTTTCAGGGTTCATCTTGGAAGTGACACAGAAAGAAATTAGCAGCACCAGCTGTGTGTCTGTAGAAACAGAACAGAAGAGTTTAAGCCAAAGTCACTTATTTCTTCTGATGTGGATAAATTATCTGATACCACTGAGCAGATCAGAAAAAGTCCCTTACTTGCACTGCTGGCAGGAATCAGTTCAGACTACAATAAAAAGATGTGTATTGCCATTATAAATTTATGCGGTATATTCCTCTTCAGTAAGATTTTGGACATTTCAGTCTCTGTGAAGCATGAATAGTTCAGGATAAAATGCACCTATACTAAACAAAGTCCTCTTAAACATGTATACACACATACAAATAATTGTTTGCCATGTAATAGTAAACCACAATATACCAACTCTTACACTGGCATTTTAAACAGCAGTTATGTATACAACTTTTTTAAATAAAATACACTATCATCAAGTAAGTAAACATGAAAGACAATCTCTTATGAACAGTTGTATTTAAACAGCATGTGGAACTTCCATTACCATATGCATTTCTTGAGATGCCTTATGTCTTTTCAGGTAATAATGTAGATCAGCATATTCCACTCTCTCCAATAATTTCTTCATCAGTAAGTACATCCTCTGTGTTGTTCTGCCTAGTGAACTGGTGGGAACCAATCTGTTATTTTTTTATCTATTTAAAACTGCTTTCAGAACAGAAGAAAGCTGCCCTATGATTTGTCCGTGAATGATCATCGCATCTCCTTAGAAATTAATTATGCATTTTAGGTGGGAGGTGTGGATAGAGACAGGTTGTTATTTCTTAATCATTGCACAGGGTATGGGTTGATGTCACTTATTTCATAATCTGTTTGGGAACAAAAGGTATCGGTCAATCTAACAAGAACAGAAAACATGCTTTTGGACAAGGAAGACTGTAGCATTCACTTGATAAAGAATATAGCTCATATTATGTGTGCTTGCAAACTTTATTTTCTAGTCTTTATCTGAGAGAGATGGTTCAGGGTGCTGGAGCACAGGGGATCTTTGTATCAATCTGTCAGGTCCAGAGTTAGGGGTATGAGATGGCCACATGAATCTGGTGGGTCAACATTTGTTTGGAACAATGGTGTCAGAGTCAAGGCTTTGGGTACTGAGTCAAGGCTTTGGGTACTCAGACCTTGGGATTTACTCTGGCAAGCCTGGTCTGACAGGGACCAATGGGGTTCAATTTACAAAAAAAAGGGGAAAAGTATCTTTGGTCAGGGACTTTCAAAACTTGTGAAGGCTTTAAACTAGATTCACTGGGGGAGAGGGACAGCTATCCATCTGAATCCTGCCAGGTGGATGGCCAGAGCAGTACAAAGGCACTGGTGAGACTCCAGTCAGCATGTTGAGTTTATCTGGTGACTGGTTCAAATGACTCTACATGAACACACATAGTATGGGGAGTAAACAAGAAGAACCAGAGATGTGCATACATTTGTGTAGATATGACATATTTGGCATCATGGAGACATGGTGAGATGGTTCCTCTGACTGGATCATTGGAATTGAAGGCTTTAGTCTTTTCAGGAAAGATGGGTTAGGTTGACGAGGAGAGGCTGTAGCCTTCTTTGTTAATGAGCAACTGGAGAGTGTAGAGCTCTGCCTGGGGATGGAGCTACTTCAGAGTTAGTGGGTAAGGATTAAGGGTAGGGTTGGGACAGGGGATGTTATAGTGGGGGTCTGCTACAGACTACCTGATCAAGAGCAGGGTGTGGACAAAGGCCTCTACAGACAGATGAGAATAGCTTCGAGCTTGGAAGCCCTAGTCCTCATGGGGGATTTCAACCACCTTGATATCTGTTGGAAGAGCATATGGTAGTGCACAGGGAAACCCAGAGATTCCTCAAATGTGTCAACTTCCTTACATAGATGATTATCACTGTGTACTATTATCACTGAGACATTGCTTGAAAATGCTAATAATTTAGGTTCTTGATGTATTTTACATTTTTGTTGAAGCATATTAGGAAAAAGGAAAGACCACTTATTCTGAAGAGAGGTTAAATAATTTAAATATCAATAGGATAACTGTCTTTACTGAACATCATAGTTAACACTTCCTCTATATGGGAGCATATAGCTCACAGATCTCAATGCAACTGAAATTGCAGACACTTCTACATTGTATTATCTCAGGTTCTCATTTCCAAGAACAAGAGGCAGCAACTAAGAAAGGATGTCAGCATACCTCATAGAAATCTTAATTCTAGCTTTGAGTGCTGTGTGTTTTTGTGAGGTTCATGATACCAAATCACACCCTGATTTGGCACATTGCCTCTTTGGAAATGCCATACTGATTCATGCAATTATTTCTGGCTTAACCAGTACAAGATCCTTATGTTGCATTAATCAAGTTATAAAATAAAGACGGTTCTGATGTCCACCAGTGGTGAGTCTTAAAACAGTGAAAATATGACTTTCTGAACTGAGACAGAATAGTACTTTAAAATCTCACTGTTGTGTAAATTATTGCTATTACAGAGAAGTTATGGTCTAAACACTTCACTGCTGGTAATATTTGGAAGTAGTAAAAAAGTCTTGTTCTTTTCAAAATGTTTACTTTATAAATATAGTTTTATTTGTAAAATTAAACCAGTTAGTGGCTTGTTTGTTGGAGTTTTTTCTAGCATATTTGAAAGTATCATAATGACTGTCACGAATTTGGTCCAGGGTAAGTTCCTCTGCTGAAGTAACAGACTGGCTATAAAGTTTTATACTTCAATTTTTTCATGCAGTGACATATGGCTAATATGCCACAGTTATATTTTAATTTATAAATAGCTTATCTATCTCTTCTTTTATTGCACCGTGATGGGATATATTTAGTGTTATGGATTTGTTACTGTTTAGTTTTGAAATTCAACTCAGAGTATTCCACATGCCAGGCCTCTCCAAGATGAAATGGAAGGGGTACCACTCCAAGGATCAAGGTGTACTTTACAAAATTTACAGTGTGTAAAAATGATAGCAATTTCTGAAAGATCTCTTTGCTTTCCAATATCCAATATTCACTTAATGAGGATAGGCAATGCTACTTGTTGTAGTAACAACTGTAATAATAAAAGTGATGAATACAAGAATTGCATTAACAGAGTTCCTCCAAAAGCAGCTATCTGTATATAGTTTTCTTGTACATTCATCTGAAGATATTGGAGTTGAAAACTTGTGGCAATGAACACCAGATATGAGAGTAAATTTAACTTCGCAAACCTTTTTTTAAAATTATGTTACCAATTTTGCACTTTCAGTGCACAGCATATCTAGGGGTTGTGTCTATTAATATCATGTTACCTCATTAATTATATTTAGGTATTGTTTATTTCTCCCATTGTTTAATAAGTCTTCAAGTGCAACAAGGCCTGGAAGAATCACCCTACAAACTTTAAGTGGTTATACCAGGAGCTTGAAACACAGATATGGTTAACCATTCATGTGAATAGTACATTCTCCTCTAACAGAACAATAAAAGCCCTTAAATATACACATGTAGATAGATGTTTTCAGAATTGATGCTCAGTTAAAGGAAGATGCAAATAGACTATGTGATATACTATGGCTGAATGTGTGGTGGTTTGGGCTGACATAGAGTTAACTTTCTTCACAGAGGCTAGTATGGGGCTATGTTTGGGACTTGTGCAGAACACAGGGGTGATAATACAGAGCTGATTTTGCTATTGCTGAGCAGAGCTTACATAGACCCAGGGTCTTTGCTGCTCTCTGTACTGCCATGCTAGCAAGGAAGTTGGGGATGCATGGGAGATTGGGAGGAGACACAGCTGGGAGATGTGACCCAACCTGACCAAAGGGATATTCCATACCATATGACATCATGCTCAGTATATAAAGTGAAGGGAAGAAGCAGGAGGTGGGGATGTTTGGAGTGATGGCATTTGTCTTCCCAAGTAACTGTTATGCCCTGCTCTCCTGGAGATGGCTGAGCAGCTTCTGCCTGCCCATGGGAAGCTGTGAATTAATTTCTTGTTTTGCTTTGCTTGTGTGTGCAACTTTTGCTTTCTTTATTAAACTGTCTTTATCTCAACCTATGAGTTTTCTAGGTTTTACCCTTCCAATTCTCTCCCCATCCCAATGGTGGGGGAGGGAGTGAGCGGCTGCATGGATCTTGGTTTCTGACTGGGGTTAAACCACAAGAGAATATCACAACCAATGTGAACTGATGGGACTGAATATTCATGAAATAGCTAATCCACTCAAAGCATAGGCATGTGCTCATTTTAAAAAAGTTTAAGGAACTTATAAATGATATCCCTAATTCTTACTGCAATCCAAGCAATACATATTAATGTAAAAAGGTAAGAAGAAAGAATGTTCTTCCTAAGGCGCTAATTTATATAGGATGCTGTGCTAGTTATCACATTAAGGCAGAACATATTTTCAAACAGCCTGTTACACAGTGTATGCATAATGCCTGAGATTATAGACAGAGTCAAAGATTAAAGAATGTAGTAACACAGTTTCATTATACTGAACATCAAAATATTAGCAACAAAAATAAACAGCTGGGGAAGAAGGAATGCCAAAGTGATAAAAACCCAGAATGGCAAGCCCTCAATTTAGAAATTAAGCTTTTGAAAAAGAGATGGCAATAAAGAGCATCATTAGAACTCAGTTGCACTAGCAGTTGTCATGTGTCTCTTGTGCAGAAGCTGGACTGGTTTTAGGCCCCAGAAAACAAAACAAAATTCAGGTTGTGAATCACATGGGTTTGAGAATAACACCATTCATTCCAAACTTTTCATAGAACCATTATGATTCCCATGCATCACTATACATCACTCAGAATAAAGACGCTTTTCAGGGTATCTCCTGAGGGTTTATGGAAAAAGCCAGTCTACATGATAGTCGGCAGCTTTCAGAATGGCAAAACTTTCTCATTATCAGCAACTTTGCTTGTAGAAGTCACACATTTCACACAGGAAATTAAAAAATTTCACAAAAATATATTGATTTCACTAGAGTTTTCTTCCTAGGGTGATTTTCTAGGTATCCAAGAAACAATGGAAAGCAAATGCCAAGATAAAATATTTCTGTTGTTTTCTTAATTCACTGGGAAACCTAGATGGATTTTTTTGTCCACGGCAAACTTCACTGAAGCAAACCTACACTGAATCAAAGAGAAAGGACTTAACTCATGCACATTGTTTATCGCCAGGTTGCATGTATACACACCACTAACTTTCAAGAATATTTTAAAGACACTGAAGAAAGGGAATCTATCTCTTTTGTAAAAGACAGCATAAACTCGGTATCATAGAAACCACTGCAAAATAGAATTGTTTTCAAGGAACGCGAGTTTAACATTAACAACAGTTTCTGGTCTCCCTCTCCAATTAATTCCCACTTTTAGTGTTGACCTTTTTAAAGTTTCTCTCTATAAACATTATGTGTTTGCAACAATTATTCTTCAGCCTAGACTACTTATCATTACTTTTATACCTGGCAGAAAAATTAATTACAAATAATATTTGTTGTTTTGCCTATTTTTGAATAATGAAAACAGGTCCTACCTTTTTTTCTCTTATAATTTGGTAGTATTAGCTGAAGAGCTGCATAAATAGCTTTCAGACTATGGTTTATTAGTAAATTATTTATTCTGACTGTTCTATTTTATTTATTTTTGTTATTCCTGCTCTTATGTTGTTCACCTAAGTCAGATGGCATATGAGTAACCAAATATTTTTAAATAGTAGAATGATGAAAAACAAATTCCAAATAATGCACCTGTGGGATGACTTTTCATGCTAAATTTTATTAAATGTTTTGATTCTCTATTTCTTCATGGATTCCCAGAAGTCAAACAGATGCTTGCAAAACAAACAAAGAAATGAGTAACACCACCTGCATATCAAGGAAGCAAATTCAGCGCTTTATTCTGTCAACAGCTTTCAAAGCATGAAATCAATTCTGTGCATACTTAACCTTCAGTGAAATTTGTTACATATATGTAAATCAGTGATGTTCTACTGATAGAATAAGGTTATAAAAATGTGTAGTGCTTCTTCATGCTATGTATATTAAAAATAAAACACACAAAGGTATTTTAAAAAACTTTATAATATTCAAAATCTTTCTCATGCTAAAGCAACAGGTTTTAGAGAAAAGCTTAGAGGAAACAGATCATAATTTTCAGAATTTAATATTATTTATCAATTAGCATAGAACTCTTTATGGACATAAGTCTGTTACCCATTTGAGACCTAACACACTTCTGTGCATGTTCCTGTGAATAGTCAACATAATGACATACATCTTTTATTATCATGGCACAAAATTGAAATAAAACTATTTAGTCTAAAGTCAACGATATGTAGCTACTTATATATCCTTATCTGTGCATGTGTCAAGGCTTTTTATTTTTATGCATTTATTTCTATACAGCTAAGAGCTTGCCCAACAACCCTAAAAATCTAGAAACTAGAGGAAAAATATAGATTTGAATCAGGTCTTATCTAAATGCCACAGCTAGGCCTGGTATATATGACAAACTTAGCAATACCTACAAGCATTAATGGACAGTCCCAAGATGTCGATTACATGGCAGATCTGGATTCTGATTTTGCACTGCATATCTATTTCTTGTTGACAGGACAGTAGTGATTGATTCACACCTAATTCATTCTATCCTTTATGCTTAGAGCATTTTTAGCACTTATCTACCAAAATAATAAAATTGTGCCTACCTTTAAGCACAAATTTATACCTATTTTCCCCATCCACATTTAAGCTGCTTTTACTTGTTTCTGATGGAGTGGGTTTCTGTACAGAAGACCTCCCTTGTGTTTATATTCTAAAGTCCATTGAGTCTGACTCAGAAAGCTTATGCTATTGTTTTTCCTCCTGACAGCCCCAGGATGAACACATTATGGAATCTAGATTTATATTTAAGCTTTTCCATTTTGTTATTCAGTGCCTTGTTATCTTTCAGTAACACATTTTGTGTTTTATCTACCTAGCTTAATTTCTACCTCCATACTGTTATTTATGTGTCATGTTTAATCAGTTGTGTTTCCTTCCCATCAGTACATTGGTTTAGAGTGTTTGTTTAGGCATTAGATTATTTAGCCATCTACTATGTATGATACTGACACAGCAGTACCTTGCGGCTCTTTTGAGCTAGTGTTAACATATTCTGTGAGGGCTCGAAACTTCTTTAGCTGACTCCCCTATTATGTTTTTTTCTCTAGAAAGAGAAGTGCAATTTTAATTTGTTCTATTTCATTCAAATTAATTCAAAGGCTCTACAGAGTGTTCTGGGCAGGCTGGATCGGCCAGGACAATTGTGTGAAGTTAAACAAGGCAAAGTGTTGAGTCCTGTACTTGGATCACAACAACCCCATGCAGCAGTACAGGCTTGGGGCAGAGTGGCTGGAAAGCTGCCCATCAGAAATGGGCCTGGAGGTGCTGGTCAACAGCCATCTGAGCATGAGCTGACAGTATGCCCCGATGGCCAAGAAGGCCAATGGCATCCTGGCTTGTATCAGCATTAGTGTGACTAGCAGGACCAGGGCAGTAACTGTCCTCCAGGCACTGGTGAGGCTGAAGCTTGAGTACTGTGTCCAGTTCTGGGTCCATCACTACAAGAAAGACATTGAGTTGCTGGAGCATGTCCAGAGAAAGACAATGGAGCTGGTGAAGGGCAAGAGCACAAGTCTTATGAAGAGCTGCTGAGAAAGCTGGGGGCATTTATCCTGGAGAAGAGGAGGCTCAGAGGGGACCTTATCACTTTCTACAGCTCACTGGTGAGGCTTAAGCTTGAGTACTGTGTCCAGTTCTGGGTCCATCACTACAAGAAAGACATTGAGTTGCTGGAGCATGTCCAGAGAAAGACAATGGAGCTGGTGAAGGGCAAGAGCACAAGTCTTATGAAGAGCTGCTGAGAAAGCTGGGGGCATTTATCCTGGAGAAGAGGAGGCTCAGAGGGGACCTTATCACTTTCTACAGCTACCTTAAAGGAGGTTGCAGTAAGGTGGGGATCAGTCTCTTCTCCAAAGTGAAAAGCAACAGGACAAGAGTAAAGGGACTCAAGTTGTACCGGGGGTTTAGATTGGATATTAGGAAAAATGGCTTCATGGAAAGGGTGGTCAAACATTGAAACAGGCTGCCCAGGTGAATGATTGAATCCCCACCCCTGGAGGTATTTAAAAGATGTGTAGATGTGTCATTTGTGGACATGGTTTAGTGGTGGACTTGGGTCTGGGTTAACTTTTTGGACTTAGAGATCTTTTCCAACCTAAACAACACTACAATTTTGTGATTCTATTTGCCATACATCTGCAAGAAACTTTTCAAAATTCAGAAATAATATTAACTTATGTTGTTTGACTCTTTGACTTTGACTTCTAGGCAATAAAATGATCTTGTAATTATTTATAAGAAAAAGGTAATCACAGAACAGGGCCAAGTTGGAAGGGACCACACTGGGTCATGTGGTCCAACCTCCCTGCCCAAGCAGGGTCATTCTGGAGCACATGGCACAGGATTGCATCCAGAAGGTTCTCAGTATCACCAATGAGGAAGAATCTGGGCAATCTGTTACGGTGCGCAGTCACCCACACAGTAAAGAAATTCTCCATATTCAGGTAGAACTTCCTGTACATCAGTTTCTGCCCGTTCCCTCTTGTATTTTTGGTTTGCATAAGTGAGAAGAGCCTGGGTTCATCTTTTTGGCACCCCCTGTACTTGAATACATTAATGAGGTCTCCTCTCGGTTGTCTCTTCTCGAGACTGAGCAGGTCCAGTTCCCTCAGCCTTTCCTCATAAATGAAGTGCTCCAGTGCCTTAATCGAGTTCGTTGCCCTCCGCTGGACCTTTTCCAGGAGCTCCATGTCCCTCTTGTACTGAGAAGGTCAGAACTGGACATAATACTCCAGATGGGCCTCACAAGAACTGAGTAGTGGGGTAAGATCACTGCCCTTGATCTGCTGGCAATACTTTTTACGATTATATCCTTTAGAGTAATACTTACTATAAAGTCAGTCAAAAAAGGAAATTCATCAATTGCAAGCATATTCAGTCCCTTTTCTTCCATTAAAAAAAAAAAAAGGAAGAAACCATTGAAAATCCCAATGGCAGGAAAGAGGACTACCAAATGAGAGGTGATATAGAATGAATCTTGCACAGGTACAGCCTTTGCCTTTGAGAAGTTCAATGTCTACAGTACCCTGGGAGGTTGTTAGACCTTGACCTGTGCTATAGCTTCAGCATATTTTTACACTGGACAGGTAATATACAGATTTAATTTACTTCTGTTAATAAGGAGTAATATGGTAGTTATAATCATAGTTCAAAAAATAATTCTTCTCAGAGGGAGACGGATTTGATGGGTGCAGCAATATAGCATCATGATGTCTAGTTTGTAAGATGTCAAAGTGAACCTTCTAGAAATTAAGCTGCATGACAGAGAATCGATAAAAAACATTCACCAGTGCTTAGTAAGAGCTAAACAGCAGTATTCCACTTTTGCCTGCCAAATGGCCTGTCAGGTCACCTTGAGCAAGACGTCCTCCTGAGCTCAACATTTTAAACTGCCTGGGGTTGGTAGCCTAGTCTTCTACACCTACAACAAAGATGTTTTTTTCAAAAGAAATCATCATCCTTTCAAAAATCCATAAAAGGACACCAGAATTTTAAAACTTGTCAGAATACAACAGCTCTTTTTCAGCATTTGTTCTGTTCAACTGTTTTTAAAAAGGTGCTGCATTTTATATCCAAGATCTTCCCCACATATTTCTTTGTCCTGAAAACTGACAATCTAATAAAATCAAGCAGATTTTTTTTTTTAACATATGCCCTTTCAGCGCAGAATATATTTATACTGCAAACTTTCTCCCAAGTGATAGGTAAAATGACTCGGTTAAATTTCTAGACTTCCTTAGAAAAATCATTACAGTGTTACAGTCCTAGTACCCCATTCTGCTTAATTATACTGGCTGATATTAAACAAAAAAAGAAGCACAACAAGAAAAACCACTGTTTCTTCTCATTCATGAGCAATACACAGATGTGAAAACCTATACTGCAGTAGTGAGAATAGGTACAGAGAACAAACACCAATTTGAGGAGCTGGAACAATGGATAATATACAAAACTCTATAGCTCATGGTATAGAGTCAATAAGCTTCACCTCTTCTTGATTGTTGAGATAGCTGTCCCTACAAATCTCCAGCCTCATTAAATCCCAACCAGTATTTATTGTCACAAATGGAGGCATCCAGTAGAACTCATGGTTTTGATGAGATCTTTTCTGAACTGAATATAATTGAATATTGTTATTAATGAGCAATATGATGGAAGACTGAGTATAGTTATGGGAATTTAAGAGCAAGACAGGGCTAGAATTTAAAATTGTCTTGACAAACAGGAAAAATGGCTTGGGAAAAATATGGTGAAATGGAACACTGAAAAGAATGTATTTTAGTGAGGCAGTATGAAATGGGAAGGTCTGCCTAGGAAGGAGAAAGTAGAAAAGACTGAGAGATATTGTGCTTCAGACTCTACACTGCAGTGGCAGAATACTGTAGTGAAAAAAAGAAAGATCACCCTGGGATGGGCAAATTGGTGTGTCACCTGCAAGACACATAAAATAAACTTTACATTCTTCCCAGCCACTAAAGCTTCAGATGGCAATCTGTCTGGCACTCTGTCTATCTCAGAAAGTCTCACTGACTGCTTTGTATTTGACTTTCAATTTAAGTGTATTTTGAGTACATCTTTCTGGGTGCTGGCTTAACCTACTTCTCAGCTACTCCAGCTTGAAATTTTCTAATGAATCTCTCACACACACTCACATACTGATTAAACAATAGCATTACACAGCAAACAGTTTGGAATAGGATTTAATAAGAAGAGACTGTAAAGTAATGATATGCAGGGCTTGGCCAGACAAGCAGTCTGACCAGCTGCTGGATTGCACCCAGATGACCTCTTCTACACTCATTCTTTCTACCCATTCAAGCTTGTACCTCCCTTTCTTTGTCTTTGGCACTTCCACTGGACATCCCATAATGTGTTTTGCACAACTCCACATGCCCTCTCAAATACCCCATAATAAGTGGATGCTTTCCCTTGAGACCCATTAACATCTTGTTTCTTCTGGCTTATCATATGCAAACATTAGGTGGAATGCTGTGAAGCCTATATATACATGAGCATGTTCTTCAACAGCCCAGAAATCAGCAACACAAAGTGTTTCATCTTTCTCATTATCTCTGTTATCTCCAGTCAGTAGGATTTGATTAATACTTTTCCTGACTGTTGTTCCTGCTTTTTTTTTTTATTTTACTTTTTAAATGTGTTCACTAGGCACTAATCAGAAATCCTTATAAACCTGATATAGTCAGGTTATCGCAGTTGTTTCCTAATCCCTGGAAAGGACATGGTTGAGATTTTATTGATGTAGACAGATTCTCCTTGATTAGATGGAACTGTGACTCATTTCTGCAATAACTATCTGGCAAGTTCCCATTCAGTTACAATCTTTGAAGATGACCAAGATTTGACCAAGGCTGAGCATACTGATTTAAATACACTTTCTCTGAGAATTCGGGTGAATAGTTCTGTGTGAATAGAAGTCCTGAGCAAATTTTCAAATAAATTAGTGCATGATTCTATTCTATTCTAATTAGTTAATTAATTAATTGATTAATTCCCAGTCTAGACTTTAGACATGTCTGCTATTTCTACTGAGCAATGACTGTTTTTTTTATTGCTTAGTGAAAAGTGCAGTAAGAACCTCCACCTCCAAAATGTCAGGTGTTGTGTTTTCTTTCTTTCTT
>NW_008657653.1:0-4328 GCF_000695815.1 Acanthisitta chloris | reverse complement strand
TCCTTCCTTCCTGCTTTCCTGCTTTCCTTCTTTCTTTCCTTCTCCCTCTTTTTTCTTTTTTCTTTCTTTTTTTCTTTCTTTCTTTCTTTCTTTCTTTCTTTCTTTCTTTCTTTCTTTCTTTCTTTCTTTCTTTCTTTCTTTCTTTCTTTCTTTCTTTCTTTCTTTCTTTCTTTCTTTCTTTCTTTCTTTCTTTCTTTCTTTCTTTCTTTCTTTCTTTCTTTCTTTCTTTCTTTCTTTCTTTCTTTCTTTCTTTCTTTCTTTCTTTCTTTCTTTCTTTCTTTCTTTCTTTCTTTCTTTCTTTCTTTCTTTCTTTCTTTCTTTCTTTCTTTCTTTCTTTCTTTCTTTCTTTCTTTCTTTCTTTCTCTCTTTCTCTCTTTCTTTCTTTCTCTCTCTCTTTCTTTCTCTCTTTCTCTCCCTCTGTCTCTCTCTCTTCCTTCCTTCCTTCCTTCCTTCCTTCCTTCCTTCCTTCCTTCTCTATTTTTTTTAATGGAACACAAATAATATTTGAGTAAATTCTCTGCGGTATATATGTCTCATTTAATGTCCATTTTAATCTGCATGTATTGCAAATACGTGTATCCTAACCACACAACAACACATTCTGCTTTCCAGTAACTTTTCGGTCTATCTGACATATTCTGTAGCTGAATTTCCCTTTAATGGGGAGAAATATATATCTGTATGTGTGGGCGCAGAGAGCTGATAACTACCTTATGAAGGACTGAATATTGTTTTCTTGCATCACATAATCCCTGCCAACATATTCAATTTGCCTATGTGCAGCACTTGGCAAGATAGTCATGCTGTTTCTTAACTCAGAGCTAACATATATTTGTTATACAAAACTATAACAGGTAGACATATCAGATGATTAATTTAGTACTGATTTACCAATGTGACTCAGAATTTATCAGGTAAAGCCTATAGACATTGGGATATATACATATATGTGTGTGTGTATATATATATATGTATATATATATGTATATATATATATATATATACACTCATGTTTTTTTGACCCATATAAGACACTATGACAGTGCCAATGAGCTTGTCTATGATATTAAATAGGTAGAAAGCACTCTTGTTTGTTGTTTACTACAGAAAAGACACCTTTCTTAATAAGAAGTGAAACACCACCACCCTCTTTTGGAGGCTAAAAGAGTTTAGCTGTATGGATTTCACAATAAAAAAAAGGGTCACTAGTATTTTTTATGTTTCTGTACAGATGTAGTTATGACTGTTTGCTCAGTATTGACTCATCTGTTTTCACCTCCAGGTACATATAGCTGTGTCAGCAGTCTGAATAGTGACTGATAAATATACACAGCTATTTTCATTTATTGTTCATGCTGGAAAGCAGCATAGCTAAAAAACCAAGACCTGTGAGTCCTGGCACATAACAAGCTGACCATGAACCAGTAATGTGCTATTGCAGCCATAATGGCCAACAGCATCCTGAGCTGCATTGTGCAGAGGGTTGCCAGAACTTGAAGGGAAGTGATTCTCCCCCTCTACTCAGCTCTGGTGAGATGCATGTGGAGTACTGTGTTCAGTTCTGGGTCTTTCACTACAGGAGTGACACAAACATACTGGAGTATGTCCAGCAAAACACCATGAGGGTGACTAAGGGATAGAGGCATCTGACATATGAAAGGCTGATAGAGCTGGGATTGTTCAGCCAAAGGAAGAGAAGGTTCAACATGTATAATACATAAAGATGAAGCAAGGAAGATGGAGCCAGGATCTGAGTGGTATCTAGTGACAGGACAAATGGCAGTGGTCAGAAACTGGAATGCACAATATTCTACTTATACATGACAAAAAAAATCTTTATTCCTGTTCCAGTAGTCAGACACTGGAACAGGTTACTCAGAGAGGTTTTAGTGCATCTATTCTTAGGAACAATCAGTTGATCTGACAAGCCCATGAACAATTTGCTGTAATTGACCCTACTCTAAGCAGCAGTCTTGAATTAGACACTCTCCAGAGTAATTTCTAAGCTCACATGTTCTCTGAGTCTGATCTACAAACATGTGTAAATGTACATTTCACATATTCTGCATTTAAATAGTAGAATAGTATAATATTGTTCTCCCTGTGTGAGTATAATGTAGCTAAACATTATAGCTTGAGCAGGGAGCTTGGGCTAGATGACCCACTGAGGTTGCTTCCAACCTTATCAATTTTGTAATTTTGTAAACAATTTAAGCATTTATTTTACATTATTTGTATATAATGTGCCTATAGTATTTGTCTACACAGTGTTCTGACAAATAGGCATACACCAGGTCAGCATTTTCCAGTAGTTTCAAATAAAGAAAACTCATTGTCTGCTTTCAGGGCAGACAGAGGAGAAAACTGGTGTCCTAAATTTACCTTAGTCTTTTAAATCTCCACAAAATACCCAAGTAGCATAGTCAACTAAAAAAAAAAAAAAAGTGGAAAATTCATTCTTTTATAACAAAATAATTAAATCAGATATCTTTGTTCAGTCTTAGAAGTAGCCCCTAACACTAATCAAAGGCAGTAGCAAACACAAGTAAATACCAGCCTTTCTGTTCTGCAATAATATTTATTTCACTTCAAAGGCTAGGGAAAACAGAATAAAACAGAGCCTGATATTCAGCTCCTGACACTCTGCTGGAGTTTTTCTGTTTTCTAAGCTAGGCTAGAGACTCCTTTATTTTTGTTAGGCAACATATTGCCACAACAAAGTTTTGGTTTACTATACTTATTTCTTAATCTTTTAGGAAATAGTAAATATCCTGTTGCACTCAGAACTTAAGGTCATTTTTTTGAATTTCTCTTCCCTTGCCTACACCACATTAAAGACATGTGGGCAGATGAAAGATTTTATTTCTCTTTATTTCAGACTGTCTTCCCACATGTTTTTTTCTTCAAAAAATTCCCTTTACACTCTGGAACAAAAGATAAATTACTGTAATTAAGTAGTTCCTCTGCAGATTTTCCTCTTCTCTGTAATATGTAGTATGATTTTTATTCGGTGAAAGGATTTTCATCAGAGGTAAAATCCAATTGTATGGATAATAAAATACTCACAGAGGCAATAGGGCATTTTCCATGAGAAAAAATCCAGAGAACATCTTTAAGCACTGCTAGCTTTGCTTTCTCTGGAACAATCCTTTCTTTAGGGGGAAGACTTAGGCAAGTTGGATTTGTTCTTTTCAAAACAGTGACACTACATTAAAGCTTGGTGGTTAAGACTTTCACTCAGAAAACAAATCTGGTTTACCTCAGGAGTGAAATCTCACCTCTCATTTGTCAAAAGAATACTCTAACCTGTAAAGTCTAGCTTGAGGAACAGAAGGGGAAAGGAAAAATTATACTGGCTGTGTCTCATTTCTCCAGCTACAACTGAATTATTTCAGAATGAAGACTGGAAGAGTCAGAGGTTCAGAGACATAGGACAAACAAGGGCAATTTCTATGGCTTAGTGAGAAAAACATTCAGCAGGGACATGACAGATCACAGCTCTAGTTCTAGCTCGCTGTATTACCAATAGGGTGCATTTCATTGTCCATTTTTATTATTATTTATTGACAGAATGTCAAATGGCAAAGCTAATGCCTTATTCCACAAACAGTCATGGAGGTCAGGACAGCAATGTGTTATATAATGCTATTGCATTGATGTTTCAGGGTCAAGGACTGGGTGAGGAAACTGTTTCTAAAGATCAGTCATTGAAAGTTTACCCTTTCTGTTTGTTTTCCTGCTCATTCAAAGTCCGGTGGGTCATTCGTACTATTCAGCTCTCTTTTATTAAGCTCTGCATTCACTGAAAGTTGTATTAAATCTAGGTGGGTTGATTTCTAGTTTATTTTGATTTCTAGTCTATTTTGATTTCTAGTCTAAAGCATAAAGTGTTCCTTTAAATACATTTTGTAACTGCTGTATATCTGCACATCCAAATCTTCACAGAACTGTTGAGGTTAAAGTGGGCTTCAGGAGACCTTCTCTTCAAACCCCCTTATTTCAACAGGATCACTTAGAGCAGATCACCCATGACTATGTCCATCAGGCTTTTAATACATCCAAGGATAGAGACTCCATAACCTCTCTGGATCTCTTCTAGCACTCAATCACTACCACAGGAAAAAAAAATTATTGTGATTGGATAAAATGTCTTTTTTGCCTTCTCTTCTCAAGGTTAAACTGCCACTGTTATCTCAGCCTTTTCTTACAGGAGAGATGCTTTCATACCTTTGCATTCTTTGTGGCCCTGCACTGGAATCACTCCAGCAAGTTCCTATCTTTCTTTTACTGGGGAGTCAAGAACTGGACTGTCGTGGTTTAACCTCAGC
>NW_008657652.1:0-654 GCF_000695815.1 Acanthisitta chloris | reverse complement strand
AGTTGTGCCCTCTGGGGGTCTTGGGGGCCACTCCAAGGGGGCAGATCTGCCCTCTGAGGGGTCCTTGGGGTCAGATCTGCCCTCTGAGGGGTCTGAGGGGTCAGCTCTGCCCTACGTGGGGGTCCTCAAACGGCTCCGAGTGACCCCCAAGAGGTCCACTCTGCCCTGGGGCGTCCAAGGGGTCAGTTGTGCCCTCTGAGGGGTCCAAAGGGTCAGTTGTGCCCTCTTGGGGCCTCAGGGGTGACCCTGAGGGGTCAGCTCTGCCCTATGTGGGGGTCCTCAAACGGCTCCGAGTGACCCCCAAGGGGTCAGTTGTGTCCTCTGAGGGGCTTAGGGTGACCCCTGAGGGGTCCAAGAGGTCAGTTTTGCCCTCTGAGGGGCTTGGAGTGACCACTGAGGGCTCCAAGAGGTCAACTCTGCCCTCTGAGGGGCTCAGGGGGCACCCCAAGAGGTCAGTTGTGCCCTCTGAGGGTCTCATCTTGACCACTGAGGGGTCAGTTCTGCCCTCCAGGAGGATACTCCAAGTGACCTCTGAGGGGTCCAAGGGGTCAGTTTTGCCCTCCAGGAGGATACTCCGACGTCCTGGGGGTCTTAGGGTGACCCCTGAGGGGTCCGAGGGGTCAGTTCTGCCCTCTGAGGGGCTTGGAGTGACCA
>NW_008657651.1:1569-2045 GCF_000695815.1 Acanthisitta chloris | reverse complement strand
CTGGGCACCCCTAATGCCCTGCTGGGCACTGGTGCCCCCCAAATGTTCCCCCATCCCTGTCCCCCCGTGGGGTCTCCTGTGCCCCCCCAGTCTGTGCCCATCCCGGGGGGGCCGAAGTGGGTCAGGGGGTGCCCCCCAGTCCCTGCTGACGTCACAGCTCTTTGTCCCAGTGCTGCTTTTGTCCCAGTGCTGCAGCCTCGGCACGTGGCACCACCAGTGGCACCAGCGGTGGCACCCCCAGGGCATGGGCACCCCAAAACACGTGTGTGCACGGCCTGACACGTGTGTGCGTGGCCCTACATTTATGAACATGGAAGGAAAAGTGTGTGCACGGCCTGACACGTGTGTGCATGGACTGACATGTGTGTGCATGTGAGGACGATGTGTACATGGCCTGACACGCGTGTGAGTGGCCTGACACGCGTGTCGTGGCCTGACACACTTGTACATGGCCCCACATGTGTGTACATGGCCTG
>NW_008657651.1:0-1369 GCF_000695815.1 Acanthisitta chloris | reverse complement strand
CTGACACATGTGTACATGGCCTGACACACTTGTACGTGGCCTGACACACTTGTACATGGCCTAACACACTTGTACATGGCCTGACACGTGTGTGCATGGCCTGACACACTTGTACATGGCCCAACATGTGTGTACATGGCCTGACACACTTGTGCATGGTCCCACACGTGTCTACATGGCCTGACACACATGTACATGGCCTGACACACTTATACATGGCCTGACACATGTGGACAGGTATGTCCATGCCCCCACACACCTGCCCGTGCCCCACACACCTGCTCGTGCCCACACGTGGCCGTGCCGTGTCCCTCACGTGTGTCCCCACGTGTCCCCGTGTGCCTCTGGCTCCGCTCACGGCCCCAGAAGGTCCAAGCTCAGCACTTTGGCCTGGCAGGAAAGTCCTGGGGCCAAAGCCAAAGGAACACATGGCCCCAAGCAGGGACATGCACACACACACACACACACATGTCCCCTCATGTCCCTCCCTGTCCCCTCATGTCCCTCTGTGTCCCCTCAAGTCCCCCATGTCCCTCTGTGTCCCTCATGTCCCTTTGTGTCCTCTCATGTCCCTCTGTGTCCCTCATGTCCTCTCATGTCCCTCTCTGTCCCCTCATGTCCCTCATGTCCCTCATGCCCCTCTGTGTCCCTCATGTCCTCTCATGTCCCTCTCTGTCCCCTCATGTCCCTCATGTCCCTCATGCCCCTCTGTGTCCCTCATGTCCTCTCATGTCCCTCTCTGTCCCCTCATGTCCCTCATGTCCCTCATGCCCCTCTGTGTCCCTCATGTCCTCTCATGTCCCTCTCTGTCCCCTCATGTCCCTCATGTCCCTCATGCCCCTCTGTGTCCCTCATGTCCTCTCATGTCCCTCTCTGTCCCCTCATGTCCCTCATGTCCCTCATGCCCCTCTGTGTCCCTCATGTCCTCTCATGTCCCTCTCTGTCCCCTCATGTCCCTCATGTCCCTCATGCCCCTCTGTGTCCCTCATGTCCTCTCATGTCCCTCTCTGTCCCCTCATGTCCCTCATGTCCCTCATGCCCCTCTGTGTCCCTCATGTCCTCTCATGTCCCTCTCTGTCCCCTCATGTCCCTCATGTCCCTCATGCCCCTCTGTGTCCCTCATGTCCTCTCATGTCCCTCTCTGTCCCCTCATGTCCCTCTGGGTCCCTCTGTGTCCCCTCATGTCCCTTTGTGTCCCCTCATGTCCCTCTGTGTTCCCTCATGTCCCTCTATGTCCCTTTGTGTCCTCTCATGTCCCTCTCTGTCCCCTCATGTCCCTCATGTCCCTCATGCCCCTCTGTGTCGCTCATGCCCCTTTGTGTCCCTCATGTCACTCCGTGTCCCCTCATGTCCCTCCATGTCCCTCATG
>NW_008657650.1:24117-24516 GCF_000695815.1 Acanthisitta chloris | reverse complement strand
TAATTTCATGGTCTCTGTGCCCCAAATTGCCACCAATCACCACATCTCCCACCAGTCCTTCTCTGTTTGAGAACAGCAGGTCTAGCAGGGCCTCACCCCTAGTAGGCTCATCTACCAGCTGAAGTAGAAAATTATCCTCTATGCACTCGAGAAACCTCTTAGACTGCCTTTTCTCTGCTGTATTAAAGTTCTAGCAAACATCCGGCAGGTTAAAGTCACCCACAAGAACAAGGGCTGGTGATTTTGAGACCTCTGCCAGCTGCCTGTAGAATAAATGATCACCCTCATCGTCCTGATTGGGTGGTCTGTAACAGACTCCCACCAAGGTGTCAGCCTTGTTGGCCTTTCCCCCGATTCTGATCCACACGGACTCAACCTTGTTGTCACTGACCTCAAGCG
>NW_008657650.1:0-23945 GCF_000695815.1 Acanthisitta chloris | reverse complement strand
GGCCTCCAGCTCCTTATGTTTTTTCCCCATACTGTGTGTGTTCGTGTACATGCACTTCAGCTGGGATGATGACTTAACTCCTAACTCTGGCTGCCCACCCTGAGGCTCATCTCTAGGAAGCCTGGTTTTGAGCCCTTCCCCCTTCAAACCTGAAGTCCTGAGGGAATTGACTGATGTAGTTGTCAAGCGACTGTCCATGATATTTGAAAAGACATGGTAGTCAGGTGAAGTCCCAGGTGACTGGAAAAGGGGAAACATTGCACTTATCATAGAAAAGGGTAGAAAGGAGGACCCTGGGAACTACTGGACTGTTAGCCTCACCTCTGTACCTCTGAAAATCAAAGAACAGATCCTCCTAGAAGCTATGCCAAGGCACATGGAGATCAGGGAGGTGATTCAAGACAGGCAGCATGCCTTCACAAAGGGCAAGCCGTGCCTGACCAAGCTAGTGGCCTTCTATGATGGAGTAACTACATCAGTGGACAAGGGAAGGGCTACAGATGTCATTGATCTGGACTTCTGTAAAGCCTTTAACACAGTCCTCCACAACATCCTTCCCTCTAAATTGGAGAGGGATCAAGTGCACCCTTAGTAGATTTTCAGATGACATCAAGCTGAGTGATGTGGTTGGCACATCTGAAGGACACAATGCCATCCAAAGGGACCTGGACAAGCTCAAGAAGTGGGCCCATGGGAATCTCATGAGGTTTAAGAAGACCAAGTGCAGGGTGCTGCACCTTGGACAGGGTAGTCCCTGGTATCAGTACAGGCTGGGCATGAACATATTGAGAGCAGCCCTGCCAAGAAGGTCTTGGGAGTGCTGGTGGATGAGAGCTGGACATGAGCCAGCAACATGCACTTTCAGGCCAGACAACTAACCATGTCCTGGGCTTCATCAAAAGCAGTGTGGCCAGCAGGCCAAGGGAGGTGATTCTGCCTCTCTACTGCGCTACAATGAGAACCCACCTGGAGTACTTCATCCAGTTCTGGGGTTCCCAGCATAGGAAGAACATGGACCTGTCAGAGCAAGTGCAGAGGAGGCCACTAAGATGATTAGAGGGATGGAGCACCCCTTCTATGATGAAAGGCTAAGAGAATTGGGATTGTTCAGACTAGAGAAGGAAGAGGTGATTCTGCCTCTCTACTGCGCTACAATGAGAACCCACCTGGAGTACTTCATCCAGTTCTGGGGTTCCCAGCATAGGAAGAACATGGACCTGTCAGAGCAAGTGCAGAGGAGGCCACTAAGATGATTAGAGGGATGGAGCACCCCTTCTATGATGAAAGGCTAAGAGAATTGGGATTGTTCAGACTAGAGAAGGAAGACCTAACTGCAGCCTTCCAGTACCTGAAGGAAGCTTAAAGATGGAGAGAACACAATGCCATCCAAAGGGACCTGGACAAGCTCAAGAAGTGGGCCCATGGGAATCTCATGAGGTTTAAGAAGACCAAGTGCAGGGTGCTGCACCTTGGACAGGGTAGTCCCTGGTATCAGTACAGGCTGGGCATGAACATATTGAGAGCAGCCCTGCCAAGAAGGTCTTGGGAGTGCTGGTGGATGAGAGCTGGACATGAGCCAGCAACATGCACTTTCAGGCCAGACAACTAACCATGTCCTGGGCTTCATCAAAAGCAGTGTGGCCAGCAGGCCAAGGGAGGTGATTCTGCCTCTCTACTGCGCTACAATGAGAACCCACCTGGAGTACTTCATCCAGTTCTGGGGTTCCCAGCATAGGAAGAACATGGACCTGTCAGAGCAAGTGCAGAGGAGGCCACTAAGATGATTAGAGGGATGGAGCACCCCTTCTATGATGAAAGGCTAAGAGAATTGGGATTGTTCAGACTAGAGAAGGAAGACCTAACTGCAGCCTTCCAGTACCTGAAGGAAGCTTACAAGAAAGATGGAGAGAAACTTTTTACAATGGTATGTAGTGATACAAAAGGGGGGATAGCTACAAATTGAAAGTGAATAAGTTTATATTAGATATTAAGAAGAAATTATTTACCATGAGGGTGGTGAGACATTGGAACAGGTTGTCCAGAGCAGTTGTGGATGCCCCAGCCTGGAAGTGTTCAAGGCCAGGCTGGATGAGGCTTTGAGCAACCTGGTTTACTGGAAGGTGTTCCTGCCCATGGTTGAAACTAGATGATCTTTAAGGTCCCTTCCAACCCAAACCATTCTAGGATTCTAGGATAAATTGGTCCATAGATTCAAAACTTGCTATGGACTTGATTGACAAAGAGCATGAAACCAGGTAAAACAGTACTATTGCACAAAATTGATGCAGCCCATCCTGAATACATTAAAGCTGCCTGACTGACAGACCCTAGAAAGTAATTACCATAGTGAAATCATTAACTAGTACTGTGTTAACTCTGGGGAGCTCTGCTAACAAAGATTCTCTTTTAGTTTGTCAGTGACCCAAGAGAATAGTATCTTTCTCTTCAGGATTTATAGGCTGAAATACTAAAAGAGTTTGTTATCCAAGTCAGAGAAGTCTATAACAGTAAAGCCTTCACTTAAAATCTCTGTTGATAACACTAGTCACTTGTTAAAGACAGATTCATAATCCCAAGAAACTTTCTTAAGCACAATGCAGGTTGCACTTTGTAACTTTAGCAGATATTAGATGATTACAAGCGACTAAAAAGTATATTTAATTTTGTCTCACTCACAGCAAACTACACCATTTTTAGTTTAATAAAGTCAGATATACAATGCCTGTCTTCTCACAGTATTGTCTCAATCAAAATATACTTTGGAAGAAAATGAAAGGTTTTGACTGCTGAAAATGGAACAGATTTTACAAAAAGCAATTTATCTAGTGCCTTGTTTCCTACACTCACCAGACAAATATTCAGAGCCTCATCTCTCTACACATTTATGGCTAACAAGACAATAATGTGTAGCATTTGAGACTTTTTCACATAAAGAAGGAGGAAGCCTTCTCCACCTGTAGTCAGAGGTTGTGTCTGGGTATGGTTTACTCATACAGTGACTGAAGTCAAAGGCCTTTATACCATGTACCTGCTAGAATCAATACTTTGCAGATTAATAGGGTTTGCAGCTTGGGAATCAAGTCTTCCTGAATACCAGAGTCAGCTATCTAGCAGTGTTTATCGGGTGTATGCTCCAAATTTTTAAAAGCATAAATATTACAAAACTTCATAGCCTGTCACTTTAATTAGCTGAATTACTAGACAATTAAAGAGACATGTTATGAGCGATTTTTGCTCTAGAGTGTTAGGAAAAAAAAAACCAGTTTTGCCTTTCATTGCCTGTACGGAGAAATTACTAAGCAATCTACTGAGAATTGTACTGAAAACACTTAGATTAAACTTCATATAACTTAGTATCAGTGAATAGTATCAGGGACTGGATCACCACCCCAGAGGGACTGAAGCTCTGTACTCTCAGCTGGCATGTGTGTTCACACTACAGTGAACACACTCCAGTTGTACTGGGGGCTTTCAGAATAGGTTTTTTTCCTTGCACTATTCAACCCACAGATTCTCTTGTGATTAGTCCAACAGCATCCAAACAATAGTGGATATTTTGAAAGGTATATTTATCCACTGTACACTGTATTGAGTCATGCCCTGACATGGACTCATTATAAATCAGCAGTTCATGAGCTTTGTTCCATGACCTGATTCATGTGTGTTTTATTCAATTAGGCATCTGATAATATTTATTTTATAAAAACAGAGAAGACATGCCTACCTTAGAGTTTTCAAGTGTAACTAGAAAATGACATATCCTTGACAAACTGCTTTGATTCCTGTGCCCATTATTTGGCATTCTGAATACTTCTGTTTGTTAGAGGTTATGCAAAGACTGGACATCTTTAAACTAGAGGCACTGTAATGTAATAAAGTAATGGAAAACACAGGAAGGAGGCAGACGTATTGTGGAGAGCTGTGACAGCAAACAATTATATAGAAAAACAGGTTTAATGTGTTTGCTTCCCATGCATCTCTTTTATGTAGGCTGCCATACAAAATAAAACAGATGCCCTACATAAACTCTGGTGTATTATGTCAATAGAGTCATCTTTATCAAATGTACTTGTAATCTTGCCAGAGAACAGTATCAAAGCTATTTGACAAGACCCATTTTTCCTAAATAAAACAGACACTTCGTGGTCATGAATGAAAATGTGATCTTCTAGCTGCTAAATATTGAAAGCATGTAGATCTAAGTTCTCTAGCTTTCCATCCACCTTGCGGTGATGTCTTAAATCTCTAGAATCTTAAATAGTATTTAAATTTATTAAATTTAAATTTGCTCTACCTACACATGAGATGATAAAATAACAGAATTCCCAAAAGGAACAAAAACAGGGAAAAATTACATTTTATATTAGTTCTCCATAAAAGAGAATTGTGCAGAACCACATGCAGCTCCATTCTAAAACAGATGTGGCCAGATGTTTGTCTAGTCAGCACTGTGGGTGAATTTGACTGTGATGCTGGTAAGGGACCTGTAAAAACACCACTGTGCCCTCATCACACCATGCTGAGCATGGCTCTCACTGACTGAATCAAACACAGTGACTACAGCCCCTCAGGGTGCAGTCTGGTAATACTACCAAGCCAGTAACAGTCATCTGTCAGAAAAGGCACAGTTCCAGTCCCCTCTCTTAGTCCCTGTGGCAAATTTATTCCTGGAATCCTCAGATTTAAGCAACTTTGGTATGGCAAATTAAACAGCCTATGTTGGAACTACTTCCTGGAATTCTACAAAGAAGAAAAATAATTAGGTTTACAGTGTTTTTGTCACTAATGCTGCTGTTAAAATTATACCTAAACCCACCCTTGCTGTAGCTAGCACTGTACAGATGTAAAACTAACAGGCTGTTTTGGCTCTGAAGCGCCTATTATTTATTACTAGGCTTATAGAGAGAAGATGAACAGGAAGAAGATGTGATATCACTTCACATGAAAAAGTATACCTAGCAAAACAGTTAAATAGCTGTGTTCAGACTCTGACAAACCTTGAGGCAGAGATGAGATGCTTGAAAAAGCAGAGGAAGAAGGGTTTAGGGGTATTTACACTGATTTTGTGCTATGCATAATTAGCAGCATGGCCGAAAGCATGAAAGTACAAGAGTGCTTTAAAATACTAGTATCATTTACATAATGGCAGTGAGGGATACTTCTTGGTGATGTAGATTCGACATGGCTTGAAAAGTAGAGAGAAGTCATTTGTATTTCACACAGTGAAGAAAAGGGAGCCAATGGCATCGTGCAAAAAAAAGAGGAGTGACAGGACCGTGACAACAAGCCAAGAAAATGACCTTTGCAATTGGATTGAAAGACAATGGAAGTGTTGTTAAGTGCATATATGTTATGCACATAGCTCCCAGCAGCAGGTTGTTCTGGGCGAGGGAGGGAGGCAGGAGCAATGGGAGGTGAGGCAATGGGAGCTGAGAAGGAAAGCAAAGCATACCTGAAAAACCTAAAAAGCTGTAACAGGACAGACATCAACTGCTGAAAACAAACCAGATCCCAAAGACAACAACTTGAACATCTGGTTTGGATGAGAAAAGAGCCAGCACAAGTGGATCCTACCATTAAGTGTCCTGTAATTAAAGGTTAGAAATATTTGTAAGAAATTTATACAAATCTGAGACTGCAGTCTGGAAAGCAGCAGTAATGAAGGCTCTCTCAGAAACACTGTCAGTCCTGAAACACTTAAGTGCATACGGAATTTCAGGTAACTTAGACAGTTCTTGGTATTTGCTTTCATAAAACAGAGGTGAACTTCAATTAAGTTTAAAGCAATTGCATTATAGTTACTGTATTTCTCCCAGTGTCTCCTACAGTTTTCTTATTGGGACTTAAAAACTGTGAGCAAGCAGATGAAGGATGAGTCTTAAGAAAAGGTCTGTCTTCTGCCAGAATTCTTGAGCACTGATTTGAGGATACAAAGAAGATGTGGATTTGGATTAGCAGGCTACTCATTGATTCTCCCAGCATACTGAATTGCCCTGGATTTTAAGGGTCTGGGTGCAGTTTAAGAGTAAAGCAGTTCCTGCTTTGACCAAGAAAAAAAACCTTTATTTTCTCATTCTGTCCAGGTGGGGTTCTGCCACAGAAAAGGGATTTGCTATAAGCCTCTAAGTGTTGTACACTGACCAAGTTCTCTATTAAAAAGTTCCATGTGGACAAATCACACTACAGCACACATCTAGGAAGACTCAGGAGACCTACAGAAGTACTTTCAGGCAGTGATAGCAACAAATACTGTGACAGCTAGCAAAATTCAGCTGTGAGCTGCTAATTATTGTGTGCTCCAAACCTCTTTCAGAGATTAAAACCAGTCACAGTTGAAGCTCTGCAGTCTCTGAAAAGCTTATCTAGAGTTTATCCTCTGGAGGCTTTGAGGAGCAAGGGAGTGACCCTTCCTTGTCTAATTATGTGGCTTTATCTGCCTTCTCAGATGGAAGATGAAATTTCAACTTTGAAATCTTTTATATTGCCATATTTTTCTGCAGCTTTTAAAAATTAGTTACTCAGTTTTGCACTCATCAAAACAAATGCTTTTGGATGTATCTAAGAAATGAGCCATCATCCTTTTCCCAGGAGGAAGAAAAGTTGTCCTTGGTATAATCAATGCCTTCTTCCGTACTTGCATACAGCCTGGTGGCTTGAGCCCACGTTGTATCCAGCCTGGGAAGAAATGGTACCACCCTAAGGTTGCCTTATAATGGGGGGATGTACCACCTTCCCAGCATGGCCTGTAAGGAATCAAAGACAGGATTACCCCGTGATACCAGCTCACAGCACTGGTAAGATTAAATTAGTCCTGTAAATCTTTAATATGCCTCATACTATACCTTGTTAGGGTTTTTCCCCTTTCCTTTTCTAGCACTAGAATCAATTTCTGTTTCATTCAGATCTACAAGTCTATGAACTTCTAAATACACAGCCATCAGGTCTTTCAATCAGACAGTTCTTTATGACACTCCGTCTGGGTTGTCTGGCAAGCTTTCACATGACACTGTCTTCTCAGCATAGTAATGTTTCATCTGGTCTTTGGTGGAACACAGACAGTTGTGATATCTTTGTTCACTATCTGCTAAATGCATTCATTGAGCAACTCTTCTTACCTAAATAAAAGCATAGTTCTGCATCTGGCCTTCATTTCTGACCAACAGATTCCCTCTTCCTGAGTTATGGAACAGTTATATCGTCTTAATTCTCTCTATACTGCTTTCAGCTGCAATGGTTTTCTTTAAGAAAGGAGTTTTGTTTTCTCAGTCTTTTCTAGGTTAAATCTGATCACTTTTAAGCCACTGTTCTGCATTTAAATATGAGGACAAGAAAAGAAAACCTACCCTTCTATAAACTCATCAGGAGTTTGCATCTTGGAGATTATTTTATTGGTCTACTGTAGTCAGTAAACAAAAACCCACAAGCTTGTGCACGTGGTATCAACAGTCAGGGCTCTAGCTTATAAATAAAATGAATAACACAATAGCCATAAGTTTAATATTTTGCCTGTGTTGTTGACAGTTCCCTCTTTTTTGTATAAATCATCTCCATGCACTCACTACAGAAACAAACCTCTGGTGCTGGCCCAGAGTAAGAATGTATTTGATTTTTGCCCCAGTGTTAGATTTTGAGTTTCTGTCTGCAGTAATTAATTATAAACCATCACTCCCAGGCCTTCCACTCTATTACTGTTTTCTAAACAGCAGTTCCTGATTTTGTATATATAATGATTATTATTTCTTCCCAGGTGTATTACCTTACATTTATCTATATTAAATCTCATTTCTCTTTCCTCTGTCTCTCAAAAGTTGTCCCTAACCTTATTCTCCAGTGAGGATAGATCCTTTCTCAGAGCTGCTTTGTTTATGGGATGCATTGCTAGTAATAGGCAAAATAATTGTGTGGCTCTTCTTGACTTCTCATTTCCTCTTTTCTGCATTCCAATTCTGCTCCCTCTGATGTAGTCATTGACTTCAATTCAATCAAGAACAAGCATTTAAAGAGCTGGCCCATTGTTTGGATAATGGCAGTAGTCCAGTTATTGAAATTTCTTAATCCTTTGTTTGGATTAAATTTCTTGTTCTCTCTGAAACAAGCATGGGGGATGAGAGAAGAGATTAAACTATATTACACTGTTTCCCAAGCCTACAAAAAATATTTCATAAAAGTGGCTTGTAAATACTCTCAGTGTCTGCTGCTTTTCTGCACCTGAAGGAAGTTGTGCAATTTCATGCCAGCATGTTTGGATTCATTTGTGTCTCTGCTGGACTTAAGTTTGATTTTTAGCTGACAGATATTTGGTTCTGGGCTAGCTTTTGGCACAGCAGCCCCAGTACTGTACATCATCATTGGTTTGTACCCTGATGTCTCTCAATTCCTCTATAATTCTCTCTGTGTATCAGCAAAATTAAGATGAACTAGCTGAGAGCAACCCTTTGGGTTTTCGATAGCCTTTGACAAAATCATGCCCAGGAAGTAGATTTGCCTGATCCCAGCCAGCAGCCTAACTGAGTTTGGGCAAACTCCTCATACAGACAAGAAAGTGAATATTTTCTACCAGTGTCACTTGAAATGTTCTTGAAATGCTCTATAGATGACAACAGTTGCTGCAGTAGCCTTCTCAGGGGTTTGGGAGTTCGTGCTCCCTTCCCGGCTTTGGCACTAATGATCATGCAGTCCCGCAGGGAGTCAGCTCAGCAACGAGGCTAATTAATTACTGCAGACAGGAGCTCAAAATCTAACATTGTTGAAAAATCAAATGCCCATGCTGCTTTGTCTGCAGCCGGTCTCTAACGGCTGCATTTGGGGAAAATCTATAGCACAGCTAACAGCAAAAGCTCTCCCTCTCACTCTGCTGTTAAAATAATACAGCAGTGAAGGATGGAATAGTACAAATGCAACAAATTAGAAAGTGGCTTAAGTAACATCACAATAAAGAAAAATTAGTTCTCAACCGTTTTAACAGTAGGGTGCTCTTAGGAAAGAAACTGCTAAAAACATAAGACTGGAAGAGACCATCTGGGTCACAGAGTAAAGTCCCTACAAACACAAGATGTCATACAATAATCACTGAGTCCAGAATGATCCACAGAATATTGGTGCTGCATGTCTCCATACACAACAGGTCTCTTTCAACATCTTACAATAATCTTAAGACCTACCATGCACACAAAAAGTCACATCGATAATGTGCTTCAGGAAAAGAACAAGTTGAATTGTGGACATTGTTCTGGTCTGAGGACAGGGATTCACAATCCAGCCTTTTCCCCTTCTCACCACATGTACCACCACACTGCATCAGGTCAGGTCACAAGTTTAGCTGAAAACTCACTGTATGAAATAGTGATTAATTTTCAGCCACATCAACTCCCTGAAACCAGTGGAGAATGAGCAGTTCTTTTTATTCTGGCAAGCTCAGTTCTTGGCTGCAAAGCTCCCTGGACCAACCTACAGCTCAGCTGCAAAAATACCAGTAAGGACCATGATAGCTCTGACTTAGGTAGGGATAAACTGCTACGGAACTGTACTCCAGAGATGAAATTTCTCTGTGCAGAAAAGCCACCCAAATGGCTAGCTGCCACTGCAAGAAGCAGTTCCATACAAGTCTGCCCTAACTGGCACTGCTAATCAGAAAACCTTTCAATAACACCTTACTTTTTATGGTATGGCTTGTTTTCCTCTAGTTCTGCTTGCCATGGCCACCAGAAAAGTGGAAATGCATGGCCAAGGAGGAGAGGGAGAAGCAGAATGGCCTCACTTTTTTTGCACTGGCAAACTGCTCAAGTTGTGTGGTTACATTACAAATCTGTGCTGCCTAAACAGTTCCCTTTGAATTCTCCTATCTGCTTCTGTACCAGTCATGTGCTAGCATCCATAGTCATACAGCCTGTGTTAGCCAGGATCAATGCCTAATTAAACTCAAAGAGTCTGGAAAAGAAAAAGCGTCAGGTTTGGGGTTTTTTTGATAGACATGTTCCCTGACTGAGTTCATGTTAAGCTGAATGAGATTTGCCTGCATGATTGCACAACAGGAAAAAGTGGATAGGCATAGTAGATAAGGAGTTGGAGGTGCTGTGACAAAATTATCAATTATCCCAGGAGGTCTGTTCCTGAGTGAGTGTTGGCAATAGCCTGCATCAAGCACAGAGCTGGACTAGATGACTTGCAGACATCCTTCCCAAACAACATTTCTGTGATTTTATAATTCTCTAATGCAGGAATTAAAAGTCATACACCAATACCCAGAGCAGGTTTTGTACATGTGCTAAATGAGCTATACTAATAAGTGTATTTCAAACCTGCACAAGCTATCAATGACAATGTTTTTCTTACCAGTTTTTCATGTGTCCATTAATCCAGACAGCTCTGTAAAATTTAAGCTGTTTCCAGGGAAAACTCTTAACTGAGTGCTATTTTCACTCTCCTGCTGCCCAGGAAAGCAGCCACTCAGAGCTTTCTCAGAAGACTGCCACTGTGCTCTCTCAGTGCTTCTTTGCCCTTATTCCTCCCTTATTTCTCCTACTCTGAGCACAGCAATAGAATAGTTCTCATCCTAATATGGGATCTCTCCTTCAGGAAGAGCAAAATACACTCTCTACAATGTAACCTTTCCTTCTTTAGTTAGAAAACATGGAATTACAATTTATATATATATTAGTAGGGTTTATGGATCATCTGAATAGCAAAAAAGGACATGGTATGACAGAAGATCTGTCAGGCGTTGTTCCTTTAATCCATGGCATGCATTAGGTAAACACACATTCAGAATGCAACTATCATACCTCCACAGTTCTAGGGACTTTATCTACAAATCTGTGGAAGCATGCAATGTATCCAGCCAATGTCAGCTGTAATACATAATAACTGATTATTGGCTGTATGAAAAAAGGAAGTAGCTACTAGGATGTGACCTTGCAATAAGGTCAGCATCAGAAAGCATCAGAAAAAGCAGTGCCCATGATTCCAGAAGGATATAAGGATATATAAACCCTAGGAAAAAAAATGAGACAGAGGGCAGAAAAAATGACCCAGAGGTTGAAATAGAACATCTAGGTTATAAGGCTTAAGAAATCTATTAAATCTGTCAGAGAAGAGTGGTGACTGGATCACTATACACAGATAGACACATTTGGAAAAGGTACTTGATCACTGGGGGGTGCTTTTCAGTCTTGCAGACAGAATCATGGAATCATGACAAGATCTAATTAATGGAAACTGAAGTCAGACAAACTGAAGATTCAAATGATGCAGTTTCTTAGCAGAGGGGGTAATTAGACATCGGAGCAACTTACCTGGAAAGGTGGTAGAGTAACTGTTGCTTGGAGCCTATAAGGCAAAATGAGGTATTTTCCAAGGAGACATATTTCGGTACAGCCTCTAGGAAAACTCCTGAAGGAGATTAAGCAAAATGATCACTTGTTTATAGCCTTCCAGACAGGAAGCTTTTTCATACAAGTCTATGAATTCACCCCAACAGAGTGCCTGCTATGATGTTTGAGCTGGGGAACTGAGGCTGGACCTACAGTATCAAATTCATAATGGCCCTTCTGAAAGAAATAGTGCCCTTGTCTCCCAGGCACAAATCCGATCTAAATATTTATCATCTGCAAGCAGCAGATGGATTTTTTAAATAAATAAATAACTTTTCCAGAGAACAGAATCAAACATATACTGCCCATAAATATTTACATAGTGTTCATGGATAATGCTGGCTTTTGAGTGTCTCTTTTAAAAGCATTTTGCTAAGTGCCATAACTTTAAAAGTTGGAGATATCTAGCTGTGCATGCATAAATTTTCCTGGCAGACACAGTGGAAAAGAAAACCTAATTGAAGATAGCATAAAAATCAATTAAAAAAAATTTAAATACTCAACTTAATTTTCTTGCTTACTTTATAATCTATGTTCCTGCTATCAAGTGCTCACTATCACTGCCATACTTGGGGTCAAAAAAAATAAGCTCACAACATTATAAAGTTTACAATGATTGATCAGATCTTCAGGGAACTGGATCCCTCCCTGTGACATCAAACAATCTACAAAACAACAGGAACAACCATTCCATTATCAAGAAGCTATTAATTCTCATCATTTTCATAATTTCAAAGGTGTCACATCTTAATCCATTATCTCCAAGTATATTATGCTGCACAGCTCCTTGCTGACTTACCATGTGTCAATTACCATAGATCATAGCATTGTTTGGGTTGGAAGGGACCCTAAAGATCATCTAGTTTCCAGTAGACCAGGTTGCTCAAAGCCCCACCTGACCTGTCCTTGAATGCTTTCAGGAATGGTGCATATACAACTGCTCTGAACAACCTGTTCCAGTGTCTCACCACTCTCATAGTAAAGAATTTCTTCCCAATATCCAATCTACTGTCTTTCAGTTTTAAGCCATTCACCCGTGTCCTATCACTGCATGCCCTTGTGAAAAGTCCCTCTTTGGCTCTCTTGCAGGGCCCCCTCAGGTACTGCAAGACTGCTGTAAGATCCCCTGGAGCTTTCTCTTCTCCAGGCTGAACAACCCCAACTCTCTTAGCCTGTCTTCATAAGAAAGGTGCTCCAGTCCCCTGATCAACTAGGTGGCCCTTCTCTGGACTCACTCCAACAGGTCTATGGCCTTCCCGTGCCTGGGACTCCAGAGCTGGATGAAGTACTTGAGGTAGAGTCTCATGAGAGCAGAGTAGAGCGGCAGAATCACCTCCCTTGACCTGCTGCCCATGCTGCTTTTGGTGCAGCCCAGGATACAGTTGCCTTTCTGGACTGCAAGCACACATTGCTAGTGCATGTCCAGCTTCTCATCCACAAATACCCTCAAGGCCTTCTCCTCATGGCTGCTCTCAATCCATTCTCTGCTCAGCCTGTATTCATGACCAGGATTACCCTGACCCACATGCAGAAGCTTGCATTTGGCCTTGTTGAAATTCATGAAGTTCATATGGGCCCACCTCTCAAGCTTGTCAAGGTCCTTCTGGATGGCATCCCTTCCCTCCAGTATGTTGATGACACCACAAAGCTTGGTCTTGTTGGCAAACCTGCTGAGTGTGCACTCAATCCCACTATCCAAGTCACTCACAAAGATGTTAAACAGCATCAATCCCAGTAGCAACCCCTGAGGAACACCACTCATCACTCCTCCATTTGAACATTGAGCAACTCTTTGAGTGAAACCTTCCAGTCAATTCCTTGTCTGCCAAGTGGTCCATCCAACAAATCCATGTCTCTCCAGTTTACAGACAGGGATGTTGCGCAGGACAGTGTCAAATGCTTTGCACCACTCCAGTTAGATGATGTCAGTTGTTCTTCCCTTATCCATGAATGCTGTAATCTCATTGTAGAAGGCCATCAAACTTGTCAGGCATGATTTGCCCTTATTGAAGTCATGTTGGCTGTCACCAATCACTTCTTTATTTTCCATGTGCCATAGAATAGTTTCCAGGAGGATCTGCTCCATGATCTTGCCAGATACCAAGGTGACACTAACTGGCCTATAGTTCCCCATGCTTCCTTTTCTCCTTTTTAAAAAATGGGGGTTACATTTCCTTTTCACCAGACTACCATGACTTCTCAAATACAATAGATAGTGGCTTAGCCACATCCTCTGACACTCTCCTCAGGACCTGTGTATGTATCTCATTGGGTCCCATGAACTTGTGCACCTTTGGGTTCTCAAACCTGATCTTCTCCTACAGTAGGCAGTTCTTCATTCTCCCAGTCACTGCCTTTGCCTTCTGCAACTTGGGCTCTGTGGCTGGAGCACTTGCCAGTGAAGACCAAGGCAAAAAAAGTCATTGAGTATCTCAGCCATCTCCATATCCTGGGTAACCAAGTCTCCCATTTCCTTCCAGAGAGGACCCATATTTTCCCTAGTCTTCCCTACTTATTATTGATAGCTCACTAAATTCTAATAAAATCTATCTCATCTGTCTGCCAAATGGAAATGAAATAACAGAGGAGTTGCCAGAATGACTACGTGAGATCCTTTGAAAAACGTGAAAAATGAGGAAGATGTTCTAATGCCCTCTATCCCACAGGTCATTCTGAACACTGCCTCTTGAACAGTGCTTTTGTTTTGCTTCTTCTGTTTACTTTGTTCTTAGTAATAAGCACCAGCCTTCCTACAGACACCAACTCGAACATTCAGATTATTTTGAAAGAATGTTATATTTATGTATAAATGAATCGGTTGTTTAAAAATACAGCAATTCTGCAGTCAGTGCTTTGGGGATATACTTGCCACCCAGTTACACAGACACAGAATTTATGTTGTAGTCATGATCGTCTCTCTAACCTGAAACATTGCTTTGTCTCACTGAAGGGGGAAGGCAGGTCTCCTGATAAATGGACTGGAGGAGAATGTGCTTTGCTCTTTGCCATACTGCTATTTGCCTCAATGACCTTGCAGCAGATTCACAATTTCTACAAAGTTATGGTGACTGAAAAAATTACCATCCCCTCCTTTCCTGCTCTTCTCAGTACTTACAGTCTTAATTAAGACATAAAACAGACCGGTTTTAAGAAGCAGCTAGGTTGGATGCCCATTATTCCACAGCAGCAACCCGTGAGCCTGAAATACACACTTTAAAGAGCATCTTCTGTTTTTACCAAGAGGGAGGTAATCCCTGGCACAAAGCCACATCTGACACCTGTAGTTGGTAAATGCATCTGTTACAGCAGCTAAACCCTACAGGGGTAATGAACAAGAGGCCACAGGCAAATGATTTCTCTCTCTGGATGTGCACATATGGCTCGATGCAGCAGTATGTGCAGAATCCTCCAGCCAGGTCTGAGCCAGAGTCACAGGTACCTCACAGGTACCGTGTATTTGCATGACCACAGTGTTGTATCTAACCTAATTAGCACCACATCCAACCTAATTAGCACCACCTACCACAGGGTTAAGTACTTTGGGTGCAGCAGCACTCATATGCAAGTCTACAGCTGCTGCCTCCTATTCCACAAGTAACTCGATGAATACGTGCAATGTTAAGTCCTGTGCTCTGTTCTATGGTGTGGAGGTGCCCTCTGCCACGTTTGTGGGGTTTTTTAAAAAGCAAACACATAAAATTTTATTTTATTGCTTCCAAGGCAATCTGAGGCTTCACTCACTGCTGTTTCTCTACATATTTTCTATTTAACTAAATGGGAAAAAATTACTTAGCACACCAAGATACTAAGATAAAATCTGTTTAAGATATGCTTCTACATGTGCCTAAAAAGAGCCCGAACAATGAAAACAGCTAGGTGAAAAGAAATCCCCAAGTCTCTGTGCTCAGCTCTTCATGTAAGCCTTGACTCTGCTATCATGTCTCTGGGGTACTAATTTACAATTCTGTAAGATATTACTGTAAACTGCTTAGAAGCAATGCTATCTATGTCCATTTGCACAAGCATGAATGACTATCCGAGGTGTGAAGCAACAGAAAATAAGCCTCTGGTATTTATATATGACCTTAGGGAAGTATATCTCCTTCAGGCATAGCTTTGGGAATTTTTGTCTTTTTTTAAAAAAATAAATAAATTTTGTGGCGGTTTAATCCCCTTTAGCTTCTCAAATAAACTGATAGAATATGCCCATTTCAAGCTAATACATGGACACATTAGGTGTAGCAATGAAATCCAAAATTCCTACAAGCAACTAAACTGGGCATTATCAGCTGGCAGTTTACTGTATGTGTCATGGTAGAGGAAATCTTGAGAGATTGGAAAGATGCAGCAATTGCTCCAGGGAGGGTATTCCATATGCTGAGGATGACCGAAAGTACATCATTAACATATCCACGAGAAAAGCAGATGGAGTAGATGTGGAGACTGAGAGAGAAGAGGACAGTGAATGACAGGAAAAGGCAAAGTTGTGAAATGCTGTGGTGCAATTGAGGACGCGGCTGAGCTGACAGAGCACTCACAGCTGCTGCTGAGCGGGTGGGCTCCCTGGGCTCTTGACACAACAGCCAGGCAAGCCCTTAGAAGAAGAAGTGAATGCTTCTGTGCTCACACAACTTGGCTCACACTTCCTAGCACAAGGGAAGGGATAGGAACCAGCCCATGAGGAGGGGTGAGGAAGGAGGGGCAGCACCACCCTTTCAGCAGCAGCTAGCCACTAGCTTAGCTTAGCTCTATCATCAAAATCAGGTCACAGCTCAATGGCAACAGCGCTACACAAACCAGCATGAGCCATTGCCACACTGCAACCCCACATCTCTCACCACTTGTCTCTGTCCTAGACCAGCTGCCTGGTAGACTAGATTGGAGAAATTAGCTGGCTGCAAAAGGCACTCTCCTCCCTCCCCCACGATATTTTTCAGCCAAATCAGGTTCCTAATCTGGTTTACCACACAGCTGAACAAAACAACTGTGCCAGCAAACCAGTGGGCAGATCAAAGAGACAGGCGCAAATGGCTGGGAGCAAAAACTGTCTTAGGCCAGCACAGCTGCCAAAAAAATTGTCAAAATGCACTCTCAGAGGGCTAGAGGGCTTGCAGAGGCAGGGAAATCTATGGAGATACACTAAAGAGGTAAGTACAAAAAGGAGCCACAGAAATAGGCCAGGGAGATAAGTGCAAGAATAGTGTTTCAAGGGACCTTTTTGACAGGTCAGGTCAGGCATAGGAAAGAAAAAGCTGTCATAAGCAGGATGAGAGATAACAAAAGCCTAAAAAAGCATATCTGTGATGTGGACAGAGATAAGAAAGGACTTTAGAGAAGAAAAGGAAATAAAATTCATATACATCAAGATAAACAGGTCAAAAAAAGAGTGGAGTCAAAGATGACTCCCATGACTCCTACAGGTCTGATTGACAGAGAGTAATTGTGTGCCTTCCAGGCAGGATTGCAAAGTCCCTAACCAGGAAAAAACAGGGGTCCTTGTGTGAGGACTGCAGATGGAGTTTCAAGTCAGGAGGTTCTCTGAAACACTATACAACATTTCCTCAACAGGTGGAAGCTTTTAATGCTGAATGCCTTCCTATGTAGTTTTTTTTTCAAATGAGTTTAAAAGCTAACATACTTGCACTTGCTCACAATGGGAGAAGTGCCCAGTATCTACAGCATTGCCACGCAGGACAGGGGTCAAAAATTCTTCAGATGCTTTGTAAATCATCATATAGGAATCCAGAATGGGCCAAAGCTGCATCTTTTAGCCTTTACCTTTTTGAGGGAAGAAAGGGTATTCAGATTCAGAAGCCTTGACTCTGCCTCCACTGTAATTTTGCTACTGTCAAAACCCAGAACTACAGCTGGGAGTGTTTAAGAGCTGATTTTGATGACAAATTATTACATCAGGGTCGAAAATGAGTCCACATTTGTCTGTTTTAGTAATGGAATGAAAAAGTAAGCCACTCTCGCTTTTTGGAGTTATACTAAACTTCTGGAGATATTTCCATGCAATCTTGTCTCCTTCAGTGCCATCCAGTGGAATTAATGTGAAATATCACTCCTATGTACAGGGAAGATATACAAAAATACAGCAGCACACAAATCAGCTCTATATTTTCAGGAGGTGCTGTTCATACTGGTAAATTGAAGGTTGTCAGGGGTATTGGTATAACAATAATGAAAAACTGTACCATGATTTCCAACAGCTATAATTCAAATTAGATCTGACATTGCTGCCTGGAGTCTCAGGAAAGCTCCTTATATAATTTCTAAAATAGTTATTTGTGTCTGCAAAATATGTAGGACATACAAAATTCATACTGGTACAGCACAGTATAAAAATTTAACAACATCCATCTGTGTAATGCACATATCCACAACTCAAGCCAATAAAATATTAGTTGTGATTTTGTTTCTCCTCCAAGGCACGAGTAGCTTAACTGAAGGAGTAGGGATGTCTAGATTTATGGGTGCTTACATTCTCAATAATACAAGTATTTTAGACACATATTCACATATATCTATATTGCATTGCATATGTGTATGTGTAGACATGTATATGTTCTGTGTACATATATATGCACACACATGAATAAAATGTAGGTATGTTATAGTCTCAGCCTTATCTTTATTCAGATAAAACCTCCTTGCCCTTTTAGTACTTTCCTACATCCTCTTGAAATACAATGAATTCATGCCAATATTTGCATTAAGATTTCTAAGGCTCTTTTCTTGCTTTCTCCAGCTCCAGGATAGAACTGTCTGCCAAAGGCCTAAGGCTTCCTACCTAAAATCTCCATAAGGGTGGCTTTCAAGATGCATTTCTGCAAACAAATGGATTTCTACCTCTTTTGTTCCTTTATAACACACAGAAAATACAAGAAAATATCTTTTACTAAATCAAAAACTCAAAAAACTTGGTCTTACTTAGCCTGGCAGATGCCTACTGCAATGTTAAAAAAACGACATTGAAATGCTAATGTATCTGAGCTTGCAAGTTTTAACTTTCCTTTCTCTATATCTCTGTTCAAATCCCAGTGGTTCCTCTGTCAATGCTCCTCTTACCATCATAGCTCATCTCTTTTCTCAGAGTCAAGACTTGATTCTGTTTGATTTTGTCTCCTCTACCAATGTGCTCTTATTCTTCTGGTTTCCTCACTGGCTTTCACTTCTATCCTCTCTCATGTCTCTCAGTCCTAGGCTACTAGCATACGGTCCCACTCCAATTCCTCATCTCGATGTACTTGTCCCTTTTCCTTAAATTCATTCTCCTTCATTTCTCCTTGAAAATTTAATTTCCTTCCTCACCTAACCCCAGCATCCTATCCCTACTGCTCTCATGGCAAGGTTTTCCACTTCCAGTAGTTTCAGTCTCACCATATTCCCTGCCTCCTTACTTATTGTTTCTTTCCCCTCAGTCAGAACCTTTTTCCCTCACCATTCCAAACAGGCACGCCCAAGCACCTGTGAAAAGGAGAAAACAACAGCTTTTTGGGAGCACAGGGTATGGTCTCCATAGCCTCATCTCACTCCACAGACCCACTTCAGGCCATGGTTGCAAACAGAGGTCTCTTTCGGGCCCACAACTGGGGAACACTTGACTGCAATAGTAGCAAGGATGATGGGGACACATGCTAACTCAGGAATGCGGAAAAATAATTTCTTTGAGGCTTATAAATTATGGGTAGTCAAAAGAACAGGCACCCCTCTACCAATTCAGTTTTTCCTGGCAAATTCCAAGCTTTCCCTAGAGCATCAAGGAATTTAAGAACTTAAAATATAAGAACTCCACAATATTTTACCCTAGACAAAATTTTCCTTAAAAGGCTCTTTTTCCTTAGATCATGCTTGGCAGCAATACATTCATCCTAAACTTCCATCCTCAGCATGGAAAATTTCATGCCAAGTCATGAAGGTTTAGCAAGTGGTATCCTACCTAAAGCATAGTTTAGCAAGCAGGAATTCACAAGTGATATGCTACCTTTAGCTGTAGCTAAAGCTTACCAAATTCATTTAATTGAAGATAACTGACAACTGTATTGTAGGCATTGTTATACATTTAAAATATAACATATTACTAAAAGCAAAATAGTATTTAAGCTAGCAATAGGAGCAAGGAAAATTACTATCAATTTACCTCTTCATTTAGTTTTATCCTCTGTAATTACACAATAGATTCACCTCAGCTGAGCAACCTCTGAAGAGTAGATGGTTTTGTAATCCAGAGCTGCTTACGGTAGCTAACAACAGTTGCATAACTGTGGTAAAATAAAAACACACACTAACTTTCCTTCAATGAGCCTATATAGTAATTAATGCTCTTCTAGCAAGTAATGTCTTTTATTCCAAGGATTAATTTACTGAACAGTAATGACTGTCTACCTTGGCACATGCAGAAATGTATCTCTAGAAGTGCTGTCCCTTGCCTGGCTAGGAGACTTTCAATGATCTGCTCCAGCAGAACACATACATTATCTTGGGAAACAGCAAAACACCTCTTCCCCATCCTTCTTCAAGCTGCATTTCTCATGAACTTAAGCCAGAGCTCTCCAGTGTTTACTTATTACTTATAGCAGGGACCAACCTACAGATGGTGCTCAGGGGATTTATTGTGCCAGGCCAGTAAGATCCCACTGTTACTGCCTTTCTGTGGCAATAACTCTGAGCTCTCTTTGCAATGCTATGATGTTAAGGGCACACTTCTCATATTAAGCTGAATAAAAGAATGACACTATATATTAACCTTAACTGCACAGAACATAATTAAACTCAATGGGAGCTACTGCCCTCTGTGTTTCTGTGGGACTTGACTTTGAAAAATAATAATTCACTGGTTTATAAAGACAAAAATAAACTTATTATACATGAAGTGCAGGTGCAATACTGTGATTATAGACATTGCTTTAATTCACCTTGAGATGTTAGCTATATCTTGCCAAAAGCTGCTATTACCAAGCCCAAATGACTCTAACAATGCTACTATCAGTGCAGCATTTAAATGTTCCTTCCCTAGTGGAAACAAAACCATCTCTTTTCTTCCAATGTTGAAAATTAAATGCGCAGCATTAGCACCATCAATGAGGTGTTTAACTGCAAAATTGCCTTTCCTGGTGAGAATGAAAACAGTACTTGTTTCCTTTTTAAAAATTAATAGCAGTGCTTTCCACTCTTTTCTACTACACACATTTGTTTAATCAACCTGAGACACAGTATGTCTCTAGTGTTCAGAGAGTATTGCACATATACACCTATGTTTGTCTGTGAATGACATCCCGTGCTCTGGGGCTGGGATCTATCCTGTTTCCAGTATGATTCAAATCAATGATAATAAAGTAGAAAGAATATGTCTGGGGAAAAAAAATGGTAGGGAAGACAAATAGTTCAATTTTCGTTTAAGTCATCTTTGTACCAACAATGTTACATTGATGCAGCAAGAGCATCAGAGAAAATTAACCCAAAATTAAAGCCTAAGGTGCCAGAAAGGTACCAGGCCATAGAAGTTGTTGACTACAACCAAAAACTGTTGTGAGCTGTTCCAGATGTGTGTAGGACTGTCCTTTGACTTTTCCCCAGCTGTCACCTATGTCACATATGGTCAGTAGATAAAGAGGTGAAATGGCTCTCAGTTCATTTGTCCTCTAAAACTGCGCAAGAAAAGGTTGGTTTAAGCAGTCCTTGAGCCACTCCAGGACTAGACAATGTATTAAGCTCTGTAGTTGTGCTGAGTCTCCAACAGTCCCTAGCACAATGCTTTTGTACAATGCTTTTGCTCTTATGTACATGGAGTGACCAGGAGCAGACACAAAGCTGTGAGATCTGGAGTTCTACCTCTGATATTTGATTGTCATTAACTTCTGGGCATCCCTCTGAGTGTACGGAATGCCCTGTCGCCCTCTGATGTCTAACCCTTAACTGGTATATGAGCAGCTCAACATGAACAAATCCTTAGTCACTTCACTTGGCAACTCAGATGCTTGTGGAGAAGGACAGGACATTCTTGTCTGTGCTGTTTGCTCTGCTACTACTGCAAGAGTAAAGACAACCCTTCTGCAGCTACTCAGGCCTGGTTGAATTGCTGCTGTCTCTGAGGGGCAGATATCAAGCAAAGGTCAAGTACCAACTAGCTTCATTAGAAAGCAAACTGGTTCATTAAAGAGTGTGAACAAACAGGCTGGCAGCATGGACCATCTTGGCTCAAGTGCAAACTCTAACCTATGTTTGGCAGGGGATTCCCTTCACCCTTCCCTTAAAGGGTCTGTATGGGCCATGAAGTCAAGAACTGTGGTATCACAGACTCAGAGGTCTAGGAGACAGGCCTACCTCACCTCTAAGTGGAAAGCTTAATGTGACAGATCATTCCCTTCATATATTTGGGCCTACATTACCAGACAACCACACAGGGGACTGGTACAATTAACACCTGGAAACAGATGTGGTGACCACAGTGCTATTTCTAAACCTTCTGACCTTGTTTCTGACCCATTGCTCCAAGACACCCACACCACAGAGGGTACAAACTTTCTGATTTTTCTTCCTCTACGTGCAAATACAAAACAATAGGGAGCCTGTCAGCCCCATCTCATTCACTACTGTTTGCTTGCTCTCTGTCATAGAATTGTTCTTGCCAACACACAAGATCACATTGTGTGGGCTAACCAGGAAAGTGAAGGAAAAGCACTTCCACTCTAACAAGGGATACAGAGCAAGAGTGCATTGGACTGTAATTTTTTTGAGTTGGTTTCCTTAATCACTTTGTTTTTCCTCCACAGAAGCACCACAAGTTAAACCACTACATAACAATTTGCACAAAATAAGACATATAAGTCACTTAAGGAGAAACACTCCTTCCTTAAATACAATCTGTCTTGTAGTTCACTTCATGGTGACACGTAGGTGTTAAAAATTGAAAACTTAAGCAAACCCAGACTTTTAATTCAGGGGGGAAAATCAATACAGCTCTCCCTTTGGAATTCACAATTCTTTCCTCTGTTGCACTGATGCAGCAAGCACCCACTCAGCAGACTGAAGCTTGTGATGTTTTCATAGCATGCTTATTACTTCTTCACACAGAATTCTGCAACTGGTTTTGAATCAAATTCTGGGGTAATATTTTGCAATATAAAGGCAGCCTACAGAGCAGCACGAGCAGTTAGCTGAACCTTCTGTAGCCACCAGTCCTCATTTAATGTTTCCCCCAAAATGCTACAATAACCTATGTCCTTGCCACTACCCCCTCATCACATGCTGATGTTGCAAAACGTGGACTATGTCAAGATTATGTTAAATTAGGGTTTTATTTGATGCAAGCCTGACCATCAAGAAGGGAGGCCTAAGCACTGGGACAGGCAGCAGCTAGCATCCCTTAGTCTAGGACATCCAGGAACTTACAAGCTTTAAGGATGTAGCAAATCGAGATGTAGATGTGTGTCTGTAAATACACTGCTAACTTGGCAAAATGCTCAAGGTCCATGTGCCCTAAGCTGAACTATCTTCATTATAATACTAAAAATCATGCCTACAGGTCAAAAAGATCCCTGTCCAGGTGAAGACCCTTCCTCTGAACATGCATAAAAGTTTGCTGGGGCTATATAACTTGTATGGAAATTACCAACCAGTCATCATAGAGGGACTGTACTTGGAAAGTTACTAACTCTGCACTTTTGTGTATAAATAATGGCACAGAAAGTCAGGAGGGAAGTGCTTGGTTTGTGGAATACCGCTGAGCACTCAGACTTGTACAACTCTGAAATAAATAGTTGATCTCTCTCGAAGGGCTGGTAGACAGCCAGATAGATGAACACGAGCCAGCAGTGCGCCCAGGTGGTCAAGAAGGCAAATGGCATCCAGGCCCGTACCAGCAATGGCCAGCAGGGAAGTGATTGTCCCTCTGTATTTGGCACTGGTGAGGCCACACCTCGAGTGCTGTGTCCAGTTCTGGGTCCTTCACTGCGAGAAGGACAAAGAGGTGCTGGAGCGTGTCTAGAGAAGGGCCACAGAGCTCGTGAAGGGTCTGGAGCACGATTCCAGTCAGGAGAGGCTGAGGGAGCTGGGGTTGTTTAGCCTGGAAAGGGGGAGGTTCTGGGGGGACCTTATCACTCTCTACAGCTACCTGAGAGGAGGTTGTAGCCAGGTGAGCGTCAGCCTCTTCTCCCAGACAGCTGGTGACAGCACAAGCGGTTGTAGTCTCAAAGTGTGCCAGGGGAGGTTTAGGTTGGACGTTAGAATGAATCTTTCCACAGAAGGGACACTGGAATGCGCTGCCCAGGGGGGCGGTGGAGGCACCATCCCAGGAGGGGTTTAAGGCGAGACTGGACATGACACTTGGTGCCCATTCACATGGTGGCGCTAGGTCACAGGTTGGACTCGATGACCTCAGATGTCTTTTCCAAGGCAAATTCTGAGGTAAAAACACCAGCTGATCCCCATGAACCCTCAGCAAGGCGGGAATCAACCCGTAAGGCAGAAATCCTGCTCACACCGCCACCGGGCAGAGCACAGCGCGGGTAACTGCCCGACGCGCCCCTTCGCCCCAGACCTGAGGGCAGGGCGGGGATACGGGCGGCTCCGTGC
>NW_008657649.1:262-9476 GCF_000695815.1 Acanthisitta chloris | reverse complement strand
CGGGAGCGGGAGCGGCGCTGGAAATAGAACCAGGAACGGGAACAGGAACGGAAAAGGGGCTGCGGCCCCGGCCCTGAAGCGCTGGGCCCCGCCTGCCCACAGCGCGGTCGCACTCTAATACGTTGGTTTACAATTGCAATACAATTAGTTTACTCCGATACTTTTTTTCCCCAATGCATTTTTCCATATATTTTTCGATATGTTTTTGAAATATATTTTTAAAATATATTTTTGATCAATTTGTTAATCTTTTTTTTTTGAGACTTTTTTTTTCCTGGCATGGATGTAAATTCCTCACTCTTGTACCTCTCCAGCCTTTTCCTTTGTTACCTGCCGCTGCTGCAGGACCACTCACTAACAAAGCCTTCACACACCTTTTACCTCTGCAAACCCTATTTTTGGCACTTGGCACGGCTTGTTTATAGGGAAGAAAGCACTGCCTGATCCCAAAATGTCCTAAAATCCTGTTTTAAAATAACTATCTTCGTGCATGAAGGTGCAGACAACTCTCAAAGAGGGTTTTAGAAGGGGTACCTGGTTTGTATGCAATTAGCTGGCAGCTGGGCTTGATTTCCCAGCTGTTAAATCCCGAGGCCAGATGGCTCTGGCAGGTAACAGAGAGGAATTTCACTCAATTAAGCAGTCGCAGCCTGGGCTGGAACCCTCCAGTGTTCTAATAAAGCATTAAAAATTCATGGTATGGCAAAAACCCAAGAGTGATATTTGTTTTGCTAAAGCAAATCTTACACATTCGGTGAAATTAAGATCATCAGCAAAAAAAATAAGACAGCAAATGTGTATTTTTTTCACAAGTAGCTTCTCGATGGCAGAACTTGCTTTAGTGACTGCCAGTTCCCCCCTTCCCACTTTGGCAGCTCCAGTCTCCTGCATCCATCAGGCTTCTTGTCCCGTTTTCCAGCCTGGCACCACACCCTGTCCCATGTAGCCGTGCCCAATGCGGAACTGGGCCAACTGGAAATGGTCATCATTTTGCTGGACTTTCCTTCCAGCAGACCATTTCTTCCATCTGACTTGTTACCAGGCTGCACCAGAGGATGTATAAGATGCCTCATCCCTGGAAGTGTTCAAGGCCAGGTTGGATGGGGCTTCAAGCAACATGGTCTAGTGGAAGATGTCCCTGCCTGTGGCAGGAGGTAGATCAAAATTATCTTAAAAGTTCCTTCCAACCCAGACCATTCCATGATTCTAAGTAGGAGTGAGGTTTTGGGAAGATTTTTTTTAGCTGATAGAAGTTGCTATCAGAGCAAAATCAGAGGGAGGGAACTGGCGATGAAATGAACTCAGAGCTGGAACTGGAGGGCAGAGCTGCAGAGAAATTATCATGGAATCAGAATGGTTTTGGTTGGAAGAAACCTTGAAGATCATCTAGTTCCAACCTCCTGCCAATGGCAGGGGCACTTTCCACTACATCCAGTTGCTCCAAGCCCCATCCAACCTGGCCTGGAACACTCCCAGGGATGGAGCAGCCACAGCTTCTCTGGCCAACCTGTGCCAGTGCCTCATCACCCTCACAGGGAAGATCATTCTCTGAAATGATGCTCCACGTGCTTCCCACCCTGTCCCATCAGGAACACAGCCCTCAGCACCATTCTAGTCCACCTAGCGATTTGCTCCTGCTGCACAGCTCTAGTGATGATATGGACAGACCCTTGAGCTGGGACAACATGGTATAGGCACCTCTTCTCATTCACAAAGCTGGAGGCAGATTAAGCTGGAACCAGAGCAGGGAGCACAGAATGAAACCCCTGGCTCTCCATCCCTGTGTTTAGGCTTCCCTTGCAGCTGTGGCTGTAGTTGAGAGAACCAGCACTAGGTGTCATAGAATCATAGAATTGGTTGGGTTGGAAAAGCCCTCTGAGTCCAACCGTTCCCCCAGCACTGCCAAAGCCACCACTAACCATGTCCCCTAGTGCCACATCTACATGGCTTTTAAATCCCTTCAGGGACGGTGACTCCACCACTGCCCTGGGTAGCTTGTTCCAGTGCTTGCTTGTGTCGGTGACATTGAAAATCCAGAGGGATCTGTGGGCAATCCCTGAGCCCAGGGATCCCAGGAGGAACGAGCCCCAATGAGGGGCTGGGGGCTTCACTCCTAGGCAGTACAGTGCAGGGAGAGGGAGAGTCACCGGTGCAAACCAGTAGAGAAGAGCTAGGAGAGTAAAATTTCTCTTGACAGTGCTGATTTTAAGTATCTACTGGTGTATTCTCAGAATTGCCCAAATTATCCAATGTCTGAGATTGTACCTATTGGATTCATGTGGAGAAGCCACCTGAGCTGTTCATTTTTGTGGCACAAATCCTGTTGGCACTGGGCTATTGTGAGTGTGTGTTTGCAATGCCGTCAGCTCCTCTGATGGGTTTAACAGGACTCCCAGAAACCCAGCTGAAAGCAGGAGGGCTTCCAGGTGGGAAAACCCACCCAACACCTGCCGGAGTGGATGGTACCGACCGCATGGTACCCTACCATGGGGCTGGTACTGCGCAGCAGCAGCTGCTGTGACAGTGTCAGGGCTCACGCGTGTTAGAGAGGAAGCACTAAATTCCTTTGGCAAACCACTGTTAACAATAGCTTTCAGGAAGTGCACTGGGTATTTCTGCCTGGTGTTGCCACCCAGGAAGGGCAGGGCTTGAAGTCACAGGAGGTGGCCCTGTCTGTGGTCACTTGTTGCCACGACTACCCAGGACTGCAGGAAGGGAGGACTGTGGTTTCACTCCTGAGCTCTGATTGTTGTTTTAGTTACCCAAAGGCAACCCCAACTGTGGGATCTCAGGGTGTTCAGCAGCTAATAGTGTGATCTCTTAAGGACATGATGGCTTGGGTACCAACAGATCCTTGCTCCATTCAGCAGGGCTGCTATCCAGCTGGGGTTTGTGGCAGCAGGGATAGTGAGGATGGGCTGAGTGGCACAGCAGGAACCTCACTCCTGCAGCAGTCTGTGATGAGAAGGGGAGTGTGCAGGGAGAAAACCTCCCCTTGTTACAGACTAGGAGGTAGGGCCTCCTCCCATTCATAAATGGTGGCCCCTTCTCCTGCTATCGTGTAGCCCTAAGCACAGGATTCCCAGGTGGAGCAGATCTGAGCCTTGGATGTGGATCCATCTCTTTGGTCTTCAATCCTGCCTTGATGAAGCTAAGCTATGCCATGTGGGTTTTGGTAAGACTTTAGAAATCACAGTACAGCTTGCCAAAAGGTCTTCACCCCAGAATCACCACCAGAGATCCACAAACTGTTTCAATTAAACAGAAACTGAGATTTGAAAAGTCCTCCTCAAAGGCTGAAGCTCCTCCACAGCTGAAGTCCATCTTGACACTTTTTCAGTCTGTCTGAGCTATTAATTTCCTGTATTCACATAAAGAGGTGTAATAAAATGGATGAGAAAACAAGAGCCATGATTAGAAGCATCCAGGTATGTCCCAAGCAGGGACTGGGGAACAGTAAGATAATATTAAGAGGCTTAAAAATTTCTTTCAGTCCTGAAATACAAAGCAGAGCAGGATTTTAAGCACAGAGCCTAGTGCTGGAAAATGTGGATTTAGCATCCATAAATATCTTGTGGAAGACTGGAATATTTTGTGGTTATGGATATGTGTGGCTGAATGCATGTGGGGGCAATAAACCATACAGAGTCAGGTCTAGGCGAGGGCACCTGCCCAAGAGCAGCATAGCCAGGGTGGAATCCCCGTAAATCACTCTAGGGAGCCTCTGGCTGCTGCCGCTGATGTGGGTGGCATCAAAGTGTGTGGGATAGTGACAACCAGCGCAGAGGGAGCTGTGGTCCTTCTCAGAGATGGCAGCTGCTGACAGCACTTTTCCCACCCTCCATAAAGCAGGAGCAGCCAGCTTGGCTCCCTCCAGTTCCTCGCTTCCTCAGCCTCTCCATCCCAGCTGCAGCCCTTTCCCCTTCTCCCTGCAAAAGGGCAGCCAAACCATGGGCTTTCCCCCCTGGAAAGGGCAAGATTGCATTCCATGGGCACATGGGAGTGCTTTCAGTTGGCACTGCTTGGCAAAAATGTGGAAGGCAGCTGAGGGAGGAGGGATAAAATGAGATGCAGGCACCTCTCCGGGCAGCAGGGATGTGTTTATTCCCTGGGATTGAAGTGGAGAATGCTAAAGGTCAGCCTTTGAGAAGGAAACCAGGCTGCAGCACACCCAGAGCAAACAGGATTGGTGACTTGTGAGCTTAGTCAGCACCCAGAGCATTGTTATTGCCTTAGAAATCCCATGTGCCTTTCCTTGTCCAGCAAGGACAAGGGCAGGAGAAAGCAAATGCTGAGGATGCCCAGCCTGGCTGAGAGCTGTGGCAAAGGGGTTTGGTGAAGGCAGGAAGGAGAGCAGGAGCTGGGGATCCAGGAGGAGAGTACAGGGGTAACTCCATGGCTCCAGGACTCCAATCCACATCTCAAAAGGAGAGACATTCCCAGAGAGGTTGCTTGAGATTACCTGAGTGTTCCCCAGGTCCCTGCAGGAGGCTGGTTGTCCAGGTCAACAGCATCTGGCCTTGTTTGATCCTTTCTTTCCACTTTTAATTTCTGGATCTGTTCACTAGCCCCCTCATTCTACCAGGAAATGTTTTCCTGAATGACACTGGAGAGACCAAATCTAAGCATAACTTGGCATCGTGCCTGCCTGTCACTATCTGAATTGAGGTGGAGGGAGGAGAGCATGGAGGCAGCTGGAAGGGGGGATGCCAGAGGGGAGAGGGGGGAGTGGATAAGGAAGCAGAGAAGCCGTGAAATGTTGGAAATGGATCAGCGAAGTGGCAGCACAAGTGACAGCACAAAATGAAACCCCAAAACAAACATGATAAGCAAGAGGTTACTAAAGTTAAAATAAAAAAGAAAGGGATTCAGATAACGGTGTTACTGTAGTGATTTAGAACAGCTGGTCCTGAACTTGGGAAGATTCCAGGTGCTAGAGTAGTTTGTAGACAGTGATGAAGACTTTTCATTTCAGCAGGGTTGGAATGACTGAGCAGTCATAGACAGAGGTAGATTGCCGAACCAGCAGCCCCAGGGAACCTGCACAGGAAGGCTCCTCCAGCTTTCTGACCTATTACATTGATTTTTAGGATGTTTTGGAACACTAGGGAAGTTCTAGAGGACTGGAAAACACTGAGAGCCCAGTAATTAAAAGGGAGAGTCTTTCAAGCACTATCAGGCTGTTGTCAGTCCCATAAAAACCAATTATATGGAACTTCATTAGTAGGAAATTAAGGGAAGATAAAAGAGTTAACGTCAGCCAGATGGGTTTAAGGGAAATAGAATCTGTCAGGCAAACTCAGTATCATTTTTCTGGGAGATTATGAGCTGGGAACAGACATCTTTGATGCATTTGTGTTGGTCCTGCATGATGATTTGATTAATAAATGAGAACAATACATATTCAACATGTTTATGTCAGTGACTGGGAAGAATAAATAAACTTCGTGTGGACAGGCTTTCAAATGGTACCAAGTTGGTGTGGCAGCAAATAATGACAAATCCCAGGCTGCTCACTAAGCCAGACTCAAGCAATGAATATTCATGTGAAGGTGACCAAATGCCACGTGTCCTGGGACAAAGAATGGAGCTTTTCTTACAGAATGGAAAATTTTATCCTTGGTGGCAGTGACTGGAACAAAAGTGAAGGTGACAGTGGGTAATCAGCTGAACATCAGGCTCAGAGTGACCCTAGGGCCAGTGGGGCTGGCTAGTGGTACCCACACACTGTTGAGGAGGAGCAGATGGATGATACTCTCTTTGTGCTCTCTTTTGGTGGGTTACTTGATTTCTACTACTTGATAACCACATCTTAGGCTCATCCCACAGCATGGGCAGCAGGTGACGGGGGATTCTGCCCCTCTGCTCCACTCAGGTGAGACCTTACCTGCAGTGCTGCCTCCAGCTCTGGGTCTACAATGCAGAAAAGATGTAGACCTGTTGGAATGAGTCCAGAGGAGGAACACAAAGATGTTTTGAGGGCTGGAGCTCCTCTCATATAGAAAGAGGTGGGGAGAGCTGGGGGTGTTCAGCCTGGAGAAGAGAAGGCTCCAGGGAGACCTAAGAGCCCCTTCCAGTGCCGAAAGGGGCTCCAAGAGAGCTCGACAGGGAATTTGGACAAGGGCCTGGAGGGACAGGCAAAGGGGGAATGGCTTCTTACTGCAGGAGGGCAGGGATAGATGGGTTATTGGGAAGAAATTGTTCCTTGTGAGGGTGGTAAAATACTGGCACAAGGTTGCCTAGAGAAGCTATGGCTTCCCTGCAAGTGTTTGAGGGCAGGTTGGATGGTGCTTGGAGCCGCCTGGTGTAGTGGAGGGTGTCCCTGCCTATGTCAGGGAGTTGGAATGAGATAGTCTTGAAGGTCCCTTCCAACCCAAACCGTTCTGTGATTCTATGATTTTAAGTTCCCATGTCTGTGCTCAACCTTCTTGTATCACAACCTAGTGGACTCAGCCGCATCCTCACAGCAGAGGAAACTAGACCCTGTTTCTGAGATCCTTATTTGTGATAACACCATTCCCTGGAGCACTCAAGATTGAACCTGGCACTGGCGTCATTGTAGGAGTTCTCAGCCTGTAATTAAAACCATTAAGGATCGTTGCCAGCCACTCCCTCTTCAACTGCCGCTGTTCAATCCTGTTTAACAATCTCAGAGGAGACAAGGGAATAGTTACCACTGAGCTCAGGAATATTGGCTCAGTCCCCAACAGCACAAGCCCCCACTAATTTGAAGAAAACAATAATCCTCTTAGCTGCTAACAGTGGTGGCTGGTGGTATCCACAGGCTTGACACCAGAGTTGGGTTTCTATCACACATCCAGCAGCCCTTTATGTATTTCCCATAGCCACAGGCAGCTCATCTCTACTGTCTGAAGTCCAAAGCAGTTTAAATCACCAATGATCTGCTTTTCGCAGCAGTTGTCATGTTGAATCGACATGAGGGATTGCCCCTGTTTTGCCATGAGGGACTGCTGGAAGCTCCCGGTTTCTCCAGGGATGCCTCAGCTCGCCTGCAGCACTGGTGCCTCTGCAGAGCAGCTGGTAGAGGCAGCCACGAAACACACAGTGCTTTCTGCCGATACAGCTCCTGATCCATCCCCTGGTTTGGGGTTTACCCTGCTATTTCCATTCCCTTTCCTTCCACCCCTGATGTGTCTCTTTGCTTCCTGGTCTTCGAAAAGCTTCTACCAGATGTCCATGGTGACAGCCATTGGAGGACACATTTCCTCACTGGTGTCAGCACATCCAAAGCCACATCCATCTGGTCTTGCATGGCACTGTGTTTGGGAACTGTAGGCACAATGGGCAAGAGCCAGGGAACTTCATGTGGACTAATGAAGTTGGAGCACAAGTGTGATAGGCATGGCTGAGGGAGCTGTTGGGGCTCAGCCTGGAGAAAATGAGGCTCAGGGCAGACCTTCTTACTCTCTACAACTCCCTGACAGGAGGTTGGAGCCAGGCGGCGGTAAGGCTCTGCTCCTAGGGAACAAGTGACAGGATGAGAGGAAACAGCCACAAGTTGCATCAGGGGAGTTTTAGACTGGATATTAGGGAAAATTTCATCATGGAAAGTGTGGTCAGGCATTGGCATAGGCTGCTGAGGGCAGTGGTGGAGTCACCATCTCTGGAGGGATTTAAAGGCTGTGTGGATGTGACACCTGGGGACATGGTGTAGTGGTGGTCTTGGCAGTGCTGGGGGAATGGTTGGACTGGATGATCTGAGAGGGCTTTTCCAAGCTTAATGATTCTAAGCTTTCGCTGAGCTCTGCTTGCCCCTCCTGCATTATTCCAATCACGGTACTTCATTTTGTGAAGTTGTTTTATCCCCTTGTCATTTGTGACAATACAGGTGTCCCTGCCCTTGGCAGGAGTGTTGGAACAAGATGATCTTTAAGGTCTCTTCCAACCCAAATCATTCCATGATTCCATGTTGTTCAGACCAGCAGCATTCAACCTTCACAAGCAGCAGTGAGGGAAGCTCAAGGAGTGCTCGTATGATTAACGAAGTTTATTTATAACTCAGAAGATAACACAACAAAAGCAAAGGCAGAAACCCTCAGTGCTACCTATAGCCTGGGCTCAGTCCTGCTCTTCATCCCACCATGCCTCTGGCAGAACATGGGATTCCTGTGCAAGGATGGCTCTACTGCTCCTGATAACCATGGCTGGGAACAGGACCTTCCAGTGCTGTTTTCATAACACAAATTAATAACAATAACATCCAGACCCTTCTAAAGGAGTGAGTTGCACTGAGAGAAGCAGCATTAAACTGTGAGGAGACCTTGACATCCAAGGATGTTTCTGTAGGATAGTGGTGTTTTTCAGAGGAAGCTCAGTCATGTCCTTGGGTGCGGATGCCTCGTGGGTCACACGGCTCGGGGGGGATGCACAGCAGCTCCACAGTGGGTGGGATGTTGCAGGATCAAGCTGAAATGTTTGGTGTCAGCAGGAGCTTCCCTTGGGACCACAGTCAATGGCATCTTTTCAGGGTGGGTGTGACATCATTTACATGGCTGAGGGACGGGATGGGGCAGGAGGAGAGGGATTCATCCCTCCTGAGGCAGTGCCTCTGCCCAGGGCAGTGTCATAAATTCTTTCATGCTGAGATCTCATAATGGTGTCACCACCATGGGGCTGTGTCCCTTCAAGGGCATTCATGGGGGTGCCTGCCCAGGGGCTGTGTCCTCTCATAGGGAGGAGACAGGGTGCCCCCCACAAAGCTTTGTCCCCTCATGGGAAAGGACATGAGGATCCTGCCATGGGTCTGTGTTCCTTCATGAAGGAGTCCACAGGGTCCCTGCTGTGGGGCTGTCTCCTCTCACAGTGGGTGCCACCATCAAGGTGGCTGTGACCCTCGTGGTGGGTGTCATGGCCAGGGAGCTGTGTCCCCTCATGGGGATGGCCATGGAGCTGTGTCCCCTCATGGGGAAGGACATGGGGATCCTGCCACGGGGCTGTGCCTCCCCAGGAGGTGTCCAAGTCACAGGGCTGTGACCCCTCATGAAGGATGTTGCTGCCATGGTGACAGTTTCCTCAGTGTGGGTGCTGAGGACTCCATTCAACGCAGGGAGCTCGGGGTGCAGCTGCAGGGGAGCTGCAGGTTGAGCTCTGCGGGGCAGGAGCTGGAGTTGAGTCTGTGAGCTGCTGACCCTTTGCATAGCAAAGGGCACAGGGACCTGTGGCATCAGCCAGGTGACCGGGCACTTGGATACAC
>NW_008657649.1:0-237 GCF_000695815.1 Acanthisitta chloris | reverse complement strand
TTAGACTGTAAGGGCATAAAAGCCCAGGGGTTCCTGTGTTCAAGGTCCCTCCTCGGAGGCACCAGCTCAAGCTGTTATTGTGTTATTTAGTTATTGCCCCATGGTTAAATTATTTTATGGATCTGGACGTCTGAGGCTCTGCTGTGGGAAACCTAGGGTCAGGCTGATAAGGAAATATATTATTATTAAAATATTATTAAGGAAAATCTTTTAGGAAGATTTTTTCCTGTGAGGGTG
>NW_008657648.1:0-4035 GCF_000695815.1 Acanthisitta chloris | reverse complement strand
GGGAGCAGACCTCCGACGGGCGTCCGTGCCCGGGAGCCTCCGCACGGGCTCCCGCCCCGAAACGCCCTGCCTTGGTGAGCCCGGGGCTCGCGGAGGAAATCCACGCCCGCACAGAGAGCAGTCCCGCCGCGAGTCCGTCCCCCGGATAGGCACAAGCGGAGAGCGAGGCTTCGGGAAATGCTGTGCTGCCGCTCGGTTTCATCACGTAGGAGGCTCTTAGGGATAAAACCGCTCCCGTTCTTATTCCCTCCCCAAGACCCCAAGAATTAACCTAGATGTTGGGATGCACCTCGCAGGGGTTCCCTTGGTAACAAAAACCTGCCAGCTGTGATGGTTTTGCTCCATCCCTGTGTTTTGATGCACTTGCCTGATGGTAATTCAAAGTAAGCACCATCAGATGAATGAGTATAGGACACGATCTGAAATGTGAGGGAATGTGGAAAGGCAGCAGCATGTTCAGGCAGGTTGCCAGTGACAAAAAAGAGTAAATGATTTCACCTGGGACAGAGATCCTGGGAGATAAAAAGGAGTGGTAACAGAAAGTTTCCAAGAAAATGAAGAGAATAGGAAAGGATATTCTGAACTACATTCTGAAACCACAGTTTCTCCATGAACACGGTCCCTTTTCCTCATACTACAGATTTGGAAAGCTCAGAGAAGTCAATTTAGAAAAGCTCCAAACACTCCTTAACTTTCAGTCATGAAAAAGCCAGTTTTTTATTTACCCTCCCTACAGTACAACATGAACAGAGCACCTCTGTGTTGTAGATTTCCAAGTTGCCTGGTGGAGAGGAAGCCCAAGAATATCCCCTCATGCCACGATCATTGTTTGAAGTTGCCCTCCAGAAAGTTGTCCAGTAAAATCCACACTGAGACTCTCACCCATCACTGAGTAGGCTGAAACAGGAATAATTTGGACTCTGTTAGGAATGTCCTCTATTTTGACTGAAAGACTTAAAAATCAAAACCTTGCAGTTAGATGTCAGCATAAGTTAACTTCTACTTTTGTCACTGTGCAGGATTTAGCAGTACCAGAGATGAGTGTAGTGTCTCAGCTCCTATATTCCAGAGTGAGAATTTGCTGCCTGTTTCCATCTGCTGTTATTCAGATACAGCTTTAATGTCCTCATATTGGAATGAATAATTCCTTTTTTACCCGTCTGCTAAATTCTGGATGAAAGTGATTAACCTTCAGCCAGTCTGTCCCACAAAACTAAAGTGCTGTAAAGTGTAAGTATAAGGAGTGTTATGTTGTAACTAATGCCATGAAAGTCATTGTTCCTGCTCCCTGACCATTTTTCACCTCCCCTAGTGCATTTGAATAGTCTTTCAAAAAAATTGAAAATTGGCCTTTGTTGGAAAACTGTGATGTTTGGGAATAGCAGTTACTTGAAGCTGTATTTATCAACAGTCCTTCAGAGAAAGAAAAACTGCATCACTAGATGACACAGAAATGTAAATATTAGTGACCTCAGTGGAGGGGGAAAATACTGTAAGAGCTACATTACATGTCAGAATATCTAACAGGAATAAAAACAGCCCTTCAAATTCAAGTGACAGGCTTACTGAGGTGGAAGAGGGAACATGTACTTTGGAATAGAAAGCTGTTAGTGGGCAGAAATATACAGAAAACATCAGGACAAAGGTGGAACAACTGGAATGCCTCCAATTTGTCCCTTTGTGAGTAATTTCAACACGAGACTGTATGCTTCTTGTGGGAGGGAATAGAAAAGGGAAACCAACCACTGTCTTCCAGAAAAGCTTGTTACAATTGTTGGAATTGTCTTTCCAAGCCAGAAATCAAGAGATCAGCAAGTAGCCACTTAGAAAACTGAGCAACAATGCAAATGGTTGAATTTTCTACCCTGTTCCATACTAGAGAAAAAAAATTACTCCTTTGAGTGGAAGCATGTGTCCATTCTGGTGCCATATGCAAAAATTAGGTAGGCAACAACTTTTTTGCCTCAGTCTTCAATGGCAGCCTCTCTTCCCACATCTCTTGAGAGGATGGACTGCAAGATGGGGACTGGGGAAAAAAAGTGCTTCCCACTGTAATAGATCAGGTTTGTGACCACCTGAGGAACCTGAACATACCTGTCTCTGGGAGTCAATGAGATGCTCTGCTGGTTTTCTCTGGGGTAGAGTCAATTTTCTTCACAGTGGCTGGTATGGGGCTGTGTTTTGGATTTGTGATAAACACAGTGTTAGTAACAGAGATGCTATTGTTACTGCTGAGGAGAGCTTACACAGAGCCAAGGCCTTTTCTACTGTTTCTACTGACACACTGGTGAGGAGCCTGGGAGTGCATGGGAGCTGGGAGGAAACACAGCTGGGACAAGTGACTCCAGCTGACCAAAGGGATATTCCAAACCATATGACATCATACTCAGTGTATAAAATGGAGGGAAGAATGAGGAAGCAGGGGACATTTGGAATTATGGTATTTGTCTTCCCATGTAACTGTGTTACATGTGATGGGGCCCTGCTCTCCTGGACATGGCTGAACACCTGCCTGCCTGTGGGAAGCAGTGAATTAATTCCTTGGGTTGTTTTTTTTTTGCTTGTGTGTATGGCTTTTGCTTTCCCTTTTATACTGTCTTTATCTCAACCCATGAGATTTCTATGTTTTACGCTTCTGATTCTCTCCCCGATCGCACTGGTGGGGAAGTGAGTGAGCACACCAGGTTCATAACCTGAATGTACAGAAGTCTATGAACCCTGACAAGATACATCCCAGAATCCTAGATAACTGGCTGATGTAGTTGCCAAGCCACTCTCTGTGGTATTTGAAAAGCCATGGCAGTGAGGTGAAGTCCCAGGTGACTGAAAAAAGGGAAACATTGGACCTATCTTTAAAAATGGTAGAGAAGAGGACCCTGGCAATAATTGACTTGTCAGCTTCACCTCTGTGCCTGGGAAGATCGTGGAATAGATCCTCCTAGAAGCTCTACTAAGGCACATGGAAGACAGAGAGGGGATTCAAGACAGCCAGCACAGCTTCACCAAGGGCAAGTCCTACCTGACCAACCTAGTGGCTTTCTCTTATTAACTACATCAGTGGACAAGGGAAGGGCTATAGATGTCATCTCTCTGGACTTCTGTAAGGCGTGTGACATGGTCCCCCCCAATGTTCTCTTCTCTAAATTGGAGAAAGAAGTATTTGATGGGTGGGCTGTTCAGTGAATAAGGAATTGGTTAGACATTCAAATCCAGAGGGTAGTGATCAATGGCTCTGTGTGCACGTGGAGATTGGTAATAGGTGGTGTTCCTCAGGGATCCACACTGGGACAACTACTGTTTAATGTCTTCACTGGTAACATAGAGAGTGAGATTGAGTGCACCTGCAGATTTGCAGACAACCTGCTTTGAGTGGTGCAGTTGATGCGCCTGAGGGATGAGATGTCATCCAGAGGGACCTGGACAAGCTCAAGAAGTGGGCCTATGGGAATCCTATGTGGTTTAGTAAGACCAAATGCAAGGTGCTGCACCTAGGTTGGGGCAACCCCCAGTATCAATACAGTTTGGGAGATGAACAGATTGAGAGCAGCCCTGATGAGAAGGACTTGAGGATGGTGCTGGATGAGAGGCTGGACATGACTAGGCAATGTACACTCACAGCCCAGAAAGCCAACTGTGTCCTGGTCTGTATCAAAAGAAGCATGGCCAGGAGGTCAAGGGAGGGGATTCTGCACCTCTGCTCTTGTGAGACCCCACCTGGAGTACTGTGTTCAGCTCTGGGGTCCTCAGCACAGGAGGGATATTGACCTGTTTGAGCAAGTCCAGAGTAGAGCCACCAAGATGATTAGAGGTATGGAGCACCTCTTTTTTGAAGAAAGGCTGGGAGAATTTTTGAACCTCATGAGATTCCCACAGGCCAGGGTCTCCAGCTTGCTCAGATCCCTCTGGATGCTATCCCATCCTTCAGGTGTGTCAATTGCACTACTCAGCTTGGTGTCATCTACAAATTTGCTAAGGATGCACTCAATCCCTCCGTCTGTGTTATTAATAAAGATATTCAATAACACTGGTCCCAGT
>NW_008657647.1:740-1079 GCF_000695815.1 Acanthisitta chloris | reverse complement strand
TTCCCACACCCACATGCTCCACCCAGACTCGATATGACAGGGACTTAATTAAGCCACACTTAATTTGTCCTGGGTTGCAGTGTGGGGGGTATCAATGGTGTGTATTCTATTATCATCTCCACAAGCTGTTAAAGCAGGTGGGGCAGTGACTGTTATCACCTAGTCCCTGATGGCTCCCTCAGGGGCTGTCTCTGATTAACGGCTGTCAAGGACCCATGCATGGCACATCCTCCCAGTGATCCTTATGGCCTCCTCCCATGGTGAGGTGACTCACCCCAGGGGTGGGGAGCCAAACATGCTCACAGGGATATAAGCTGGGGTTTGGACCAGCACAGGGAG
>NW_008657647.1:0-603 GCF_000695815.1 Acanthisitta chloris | reverse complement strand
CCCTGACTGACAGGGTGTCAGGTTACTTTCTGACTCTGTCAGGTTACTTTTTTCTTTGCAGTGTTGCATTTGTGTTGTTTTGTTGTGCTGTTCATATTAAATCGTACTTCTGATTCAGAGTCTCTCACCGGTTTGCTTTTCAAACCAGCACATACTTACACAGGAACGTTTTCAAATTCTTCTGCACTAATTGGTGCTATTTCTTTAATGAACTTCTTGGCTTTTGGAGCTTTCTCTGCACATTCAGGCTCTACAGCTGTGGCTGCTGGTTCAGGTTGGGGAGCTTGCACAGTGCTGCTGTGAAATGAATGAAGATATGAGTGTACAGACAGCAGTCAGGAGAATCCCACTAGACAACCAAACCATCACAGGCTCACAGGCCTAAGGTCCAACCATCTGTTGGGCTGGGTGGGCACAACTCACCACCTTTCACAAAATAAAAGCAAACAAAGCACTCACACCCTTCAGCTCACTGCCCCCACAGCTCCCTGCTCCCCTGCCACAGAGTTGCTGGCAGGTGGGCTGGAGGCAGCCTGGGCATGGCATGGCATAGCACAGAGTGCAGGGTACCAGTACCACAGTTTCATAGTATGTTAAGGGGTT
>NW_008657646.1:0-2744 GCF_000695815.1 Acanthisitta chloris | reverse complement strand
TTCAGTTACTATGAAAGTGTGTCCAGTTTTCTGGTTTTTTTCAAAAGCTGTTTCCCAAGTATCTGCAAGCAAGTAATCACAGAAGTGTGTATGCTGTATTTTGGAAGACACTAATAGTTTTAGTGTTCTGACTGGGACACAAAAGTAGCCACATAAATATGTGACTCTTAGGGCAGCAAAAGTGTAACCAATGACTGATCCTAGACCACAGACCTCAAATAACATGTGTTTATGAATCCTGCATAACATTACATTTCATAGAATCATGGAATTTTAGGGGTTGGAATGGATCCCAGAGATCATCTAGTCCCAACACCACCTGCCATGGGCAGACACATCTCCCCACTAGAGCAGGTTGCTCAAGGTCTCATCCAACCTGACCTTAAACACTGCCAGGGTCGGGGCAGCCACCACATCACTGGGCAACCTGGGACAGTGTCTCACCACCCTCACAGGAAAAAAGTATCTTCCAATATCTAACCTAAACTTCCCCTCCTTCAGTTTGAACCCATTACCCCTTGTCCTGTCACTGCAGTTCCTAACACAGAGTCCCTCTCTGGCTCCTTGTAGACCCTTCAGATACTGAAAAGTTGCTCTGAGGTCTCCACACAACCTTCTCTTCTCCAGGCTGAACAGCCCCAAATCCCTCAGCCTGTCCTCATAAGTGGAGATGCTCCAATCCTCCCATCAACTTCGTGGTCTCCTCTGGACTTGCTCCAACAGTTCCATGTCCCTCCTGTGTTGAGGGCACCAGAACTGCATGCAGCATTCCAGGTGGGTCTCACAACAGCAGAGTAGAGGGGGAGTATCACCTCTTCTTTTGATGCCAAACATTACTTGAAAACAGACTATCTGAAAATCATTACCTTCTGCTTCCCCATTCTGAGAAGTGTCATGATCTTTCTCGTGCCCAGGTTATACAGCATTCACACGGTGGAAGGGGAGAATACACTACCCAACTTTCAAATCACATTTCTCATTTGAAAGTGTGTATTGCCTCCACGACTTAGTAAGGGAATAAAAACAACTCAAAGCGCTCATGACACAAGTAGCTAGGTCAGATGGTTGGTTAGGATTAAATTCTGCCTCAGCTTACTGACTTGAATAAATTCTAAGGCATACGGAACAAGATGATAAATTCTCACCCAGGAATACCGACCACTTTCTCTAATAAGCTGGATGATGCAGAGTGGTTCATTGTTACTCATGGGACATTTTAAAAGATAATCTTAGTCATGGCTTGTGTAGTTATTTGGACAGTGTAACTTACAAATTTACCACTGGGATTGTGAAAGGCACCAAAACCTCTGGTGATAGATGACTATAAAAGAAAAGTAACCTCAGAAAACCTTGACAAGTATTCTCTCCTCTTCATAACTACTTTGCTAATTTTACTTTAAAACATTTTAATCAGTCATGGACAGTCTGGTTTATGTTATACAGAATGTGCCAATCATCCTGATTTATTCCTCTGTAAATATCAGGTGATTCTGGTTCAGCACTTCACAGAATTATACTGAAGACCAGAAAAATAGGCTTGCCAGACCTTTTTTAATCAAACTATTTCTTTCCAATTTCCACAATGTACTATACCATCTGACATCACTAGGGCACAGTAAGTCACTTTTGAATATGTGAAGAAGTTTGAGCCCAATAGGTATCCAGATCATTATGCATTTCTTCATTTATTTTTACTTGGTGGATCTACTTTTAGATCATCCCACTAAAGGTATTCCAATTTCATAAAGCATTCTGCTTCAGCCTAATACTGATTGGCTCTCTTGGAGGAGAAGAAGGTGCAACTTAATAGAATCTAACACATTTTTCTCTAGTCTATTAACATATACTACATGAAAAATTAGTGTCATCAATACCTTTTTAATCATGATATATAAATATAGTTCAGAAGTGGCATAAAATCCCAGTGATACATGCAAAACTGAAATTTTGATACCACACTTGAAAGATTTCAATACAAGATTTAAGCTCATACATAGTATGTCCACTCCCACTTAATCTATCTAATTACTTCCTGACTGAACTGTCACATGAGAGGCAGAAAACTTAGATTGCAAGGGTATAGTTGCCCAGGGATTAACTTCTTTGGGGTTGTTCCCTGGAGGCACCCAGCTCATGATGTTTCTTGCTCCTGTATGAAATAAATTAATTCATTAAATCCTGTCTGAGAATCTGCTTGGGGAAAACTAGGGTGGAGAAGCTTCTTTAGAAGCTCTTCCTCTTCTTCTGCAGAAGAGGATCAGGTTTGAGACCATCTCAGGAACCTGAATGTGCGTAAGTCCATGGGTCCTGATGAGATTCATCCTTGGGTCCTGAGGGAAGTGGCTGATGAAGTTGCTAAGCCACTCTCTATAATTTTGCAGAAATCCTGGCACTCAGGTGAAGTGCCTGCTGGAAAAAGGGAAACATATCCGCTATTTTCAAAAAAGGGAAAGCAGAAGAATCAGGGAACTATAGACCAGTAAGTCTCACCTCTGTGCCTGGCAAGATCATGGAGCAGATTCCCCTGGCAGCTATGCTTAGGCACATGAAAAGTAAAGAGGTGATTGGTAATAACCAACATTACTTTACCAGGGGCAAGTCATGCCTGACCAACTTGACGGCCTTCTGTGATGGGGCCACAAAATTTGTGGATAGGGACAGAGCAACTGATATCATCTACCTGGACTTATGCAAAGTGTTTGGCACTGTCCTGCACAAGATCCTTGTCTCTAAATTGGAGAGCC
>NW_008657645.1:4611-4900 GCF_000695815.1 Acanthisitta chloris | reverse complement strand
AAAGGGTTTGGTGTCCGTTCCCTGCTCTCCGAGCCTGCCCCGGTTGTATTCGGTAATTGATGGAGGTGATGCGCAGAAGCGAAGACTAAACCCCGAGGCTTCAGCCGCTGAGGCACAGGTCCTTCCCCGTCCCCTGCCGGCGTTGCCCAGGGTGGGATGCCCTGCTGAAGGACCGGTGGGACCCATATGAGCAGTCCCTCGCTCGGTGATTAGAGCACTCTTGAAGGAGACGCTGTTCCAAAAGCTTTCAGTCGCGGCAGGGCTGTGAAAGCAGAGCTCTGCTTTTCTG
>NW_008657645.1:0-4540 GCF_000695815.1 Acanthisitta chloris | reverse complement strand
CCCTTCGGGAGGGGACGGGCGCTTCTTTCCGGATCCCCGTCGACAGGAACAGTCGCTCTGAGCTGTCTGATGTGGAGCTGCTGTGCGACACTTTCCATGTCGGGATAGTAGCGCTGGAAGTGTTTGTATCACGGGAGCGATTCTGCCGGAGCTGCTGCTTTTCCCGCTCTTGCCGCTTCTCCATTTCTTGTCTCAAAGTGTAACTGAAGTAATGCGTTCATTTCAGCGGGCGTCGATACAGAACTTTCCAAACATGCCTGAAGAAATCTGTCTGTTTCTCTGCTGTCTAAAGAATGTCAGGAGACGAACCTTTCGGCTGGCATTTGGTATACTTGCTTTTCCAAGAGTCCAGCAGTCACTCCGTAAACGCTGATGGATGAACCGAACTTGGGGTGTCGAAACACTTGGTTAGTATTTTGCCAGACTTTAACTAGCCTTTCATCCCTTCCTGCCTAATGAAGGAGGCTCAGAGTAATGCCCTGGCGCTTGGTGGTCTTCCAGGGTGTAAAGGTGAGTAGCTTTTACTGATTTTTCTCTACAGATTCTCGTTGTGGATCGCCACTCCTCACATCGTGCTACTTAAAGGCAGTGAGTCTGAGGCTAACCAAAGCTGAAGTAGCTAAACTAAGCCTTCCACCAATTCGATGCTATTTGCAGGATCATCTCAGCTTTTCCTTATGCCCTTCGCAGCTTCTTATTACAGATTCAGGTGGTATAAAGGCAACTCAGCTGTACATCTGTGGCAATAGTGCAACACTACAATGTTTGAGGATTTGCCGATGTCACTCACTGCCCCAGTGCTATTCGTGTACCAGCTGGATTTCGTCAGAATGTGAGAATCTCGCAGGAACTGGACTTGAGTAAGCAAGAAACAACTCTTCCCATAGCAGATCCTAGATTCTTTGTCTGGTTTTTTTGGTTTTGTTTTTTTTTTTTTTTGCATAGGGAAACACACTTCTCACTACCTAAGCTCGCATCTCCAGCACTGTGGGACCATTTACCAGAGCTACTTAGTGGATATGGAAATGAAACAGAGAAGTGTTCAGACCAGAGGAAAAGGAACACTGTGTCTTATATCCTGGACGTCAGTGCTTGTCTTCTCATTAACAGCTGATGTAAAACACCGTACTGCATTTTACAGCAAGCTTAATTTAGACCCTAGTACGGCTTTAAGACTCTTGTAAATCAAATGCTGCTCTTTTTGTTGACATCGGAATTATATTTTCATCCCCGTGAGCTATTTCTTTTTTTGTTGACATCGGAATTATATTTTCGTCCCCGCGAACTATTTCTCCAGAGAAGATCTACTGATTCCAGGTAAGTGAATTGACTTAGCAAGCAGATAAGTTGGAGATAAAAACCCAAACAACGAACCAAAACAAACCCGATTATAAAAAAAACCAAAACAACCAAACAACAAAACCAAAGCAAAACAGAACTAAACAAAAAGACCCCTCAACCAACCAACAAAAATCTACAAACAAACAAACAAAAAAGAAGAACAACTACATAAAAAAAAGGAAAAGCAAACAAAAAAAATCTACAAACAAACAAACAAAAAAGAAAAACAACTACATAAAAAAAGGAAAAGCAAGCCAAAAGAACCCCAAGCCAACCCCTCAAACCTGTCCTGGATTCACATGACGTGAATGTGATGAATTTGTTGATAGAAGATCTGTCCTGGCATCTCTTCCTATGCACGAGTCAAGACAGTGATTTCTACTCAAACCTTTCTTTCCTTTTTTCTGCAGAAATTAAAACAAACGACCAGAAAACTCCAGGAAACTCAGGAATTCAGCAATATGTCTCAAAATTAACTTGGAAAAAATGGTGTTGTGTAGAAACTTAGTTGCTGGTCCTCTGTTATCAAAACTATCAATTCTGTTGTCTGCACCTGGAAGAAGTTAACAAATGCTGTTCTTCCTGGAAGGATGGATTTGTCTGTGTCTGTTTGCCTGTGGTTTACAGCAGTGACGGTGTGAAACTGCAGAAAACCTGTGTGCAGATCTAAACAGTAGAAGAGAAGGACAAAGCCCATATGGGCATTAGAAATGGAGATATGTTAATGGATTTAATAGGTCTGAGTCCTCGACAGCTGCATTGTCTGCAGAGGTTTCTTGTGCTGTTTGCTGTGGGCTGCTAAGCTCGATAGTGGCACTGGAGGGAAAGACCACTCTTCAACATCAAAGGCTAAACTTCCATAAGGATTTGGAATGTGAAACATGCTCTGAGTGTCTTCCTCGGGGAGAAAACCTTGTTGCTGGTCTGGATAAGGAAATGCAGGTAAGTTACAAAGACACAGTAGGAAGAAGTCATCTTTGCATTGATGGCATATCTGAAATCAAGATATCATTAATGTCCAAAGAAAGCCTGACTACATTCAGTGGCAGGTTTGAACAAGTGGAATCACAGAGATCAGCCGGACAGGAACACAAAAAGGTCAGTAGTACCATCATATTCGGTGTTTTGAATCTTGGTCTGTGTGCATGAACTACAGGGATAACGGCAGAGGTTGCTCTTAGTCCACCTGAGGGTCTGAAATCAAGATATCATTAATGTCCAAAGAAAGCCTGACTACATTCAGTGGCAGGTTTGAACAAGTGGAATCACAGAGATCAGCCGGACAGGAACACAAAAAGGTCAGTAGTACCATCATATTCGGTGTTTTGAATCTTGGTCTGTGTGCATGAACTACAGGGATAACGGCAGAGGTTGCTCTTAGTCCACCTGAGGGAAGTGACCGAATCTTGGTCTGTGTGCATGAACTACAGAGATAACGGCAGAGGTTGCTCTTAGTGCACCTGAGGAAAGTGCTGTGACCGTGGGGCCGGTGTGCCACAGCCTGGCTGCCTGCGGGGACTAGGGGCAGATGATGGTGACTGAATGAGGGCAGACAAGAGCTGTGGGTGCAGGTGGAGGATTTTGCCCTGAAACTCCAAATGGTGGTCAAAAATCCTCCCACAGCCATCAGTCAGCTTTGCTGGGGTGGGAAAGGGAAGCAGCAACATCTTTTGTTTTTTCTTGCTGGGATATGTTGTTGCAGTGGGACAATGTCTCTGTACTGTGTCAGTGATCCTCCCTTCTGAGTGTCGCAGAGTAGGTCTTGGGGGTTTGTCAGACATAGGCTGAATTTGAGTGGGGAAGAGTCTTCCCTGAGGAAAGGAGGTGCAGTATAGAACATGGACTGTGACATTGGTGAAAAACTGGAAAATGTCTGTCTACCTGGAGATTTCTATCCCTGAAAACAGAGGTACTTGCTGTGTTCCGGCAGAGCTTGTCTTCCTGAAAGGGAAAGCAAGAACTTGACATCCATCATGCAGGTGGGAAATGAATCAGGAAGTATAGCTCTTCCTCGAGGTATGTGAAGAGTGCTCTGGAGCTGTGGTGCTCTCGTGCTACTTTGTGCCTCCGTGGAGGATTAGTTGTCCGGGCAGTGATGGGTATGAGTCCCCAGAGGAAATACTCCCCAGGGTTGTTGGGAATATTTGGAGCCTTCTTCACACATGTCAAAGTACCCGGGAATTGGGCTTGTTATTCAGAGGGTGGTGGGTTCTCTTCTTTAAGAAGACAGGAACTGAAGAGTGTGATCTTCTTCCAGAAGGGGAGGAGAAGGGGCAGTCTGTCTTGCATAGACTGGAGAAAAGCAGGAATTTTATAACTCATCTGGAGAGATGGAAGTCCACGGGAAGAGGAATGCAAACTCTTGCTAAAGGGAATGTCCGTCCTCCGTGGTGAGAGTGATGTAATTATATGGAAAACAAGTTGGTTAAAGAGACAAAAGAGAGACAAAAAGAGAAGAAATCGGTGGCAAGAAAGGGAAGAGAGACGAGGAGAAAGAGGGGAAAGAAGAGAAGGAAGGACAAATAAAGTAATAAATAGAAAGGAAAACTGAGACAGACAAAGCAACTATAAAAGGATTTACTCATATACGACAGAATGTACCGCTATACATAGGAAGAAAAGAGGGCGAGAAAAAGAGAAAAAGAAGATGACAAAGAGGGATAAAAAGAAGGAAGAAAGCATAAGTAAGAAGACCACTGTGAACCAATTACACTGTAAAGTAAGCCAGAAGTAGAGGAGAATGGCAAGGACGGAATCTATGCAAGTAAGAAGCAAGGATGGAAGGAAGGGGTGAGCCATCAAGAAAACAGATTACCAGAACACACCGATATTACCTCGACACGCGGAACGGATTCGGTCCCTAACAACAGAAAACAGATTACCAGAACACACCGACATTACCTCGAGACGCGGAACGGATTCGGTCCCTAACAGCTTCACCGCTGGTTAGAACACGGCGCACCGGCGCTATTATCCCGTAATTACCGCTGATGGCTTCGAATTTGCTGGTCTATGCTGCGGCGTCGGAGGCGACAGGGGAGTTATCAGCGGGGGGAAAGAACAGAGAAGGAGGGAGAGAAACATGAAAGGGGAGTAAAGGATAGGACATGGCACAGCAAGGACGAAAAGGAGGAAGAAGACAAGGAAAGAAAGAAGGAAGCTGGCGTTGAGTCGGATCGTGTGCGGCTGCAGAGCAGCA
>NW_008657644.1:0-752 GCF_000695815.1 Acanthisitta chloris | reverse complement strand
TGGGACCGTGGGGTCATGGGATCGGGACCATGGAACCGTGGGGTCATAGGACCACGGGGTCATGGGATCAGGGTCATGGCACCATGGGATTGTGGAGTTCTGGGGTCATGGAACTATGGGGTCATGGGATCATGGGGTCATGGAGCTCTGGGGTCATGGAACCAGGGGATTGTGGAGTTCTGGGGTCATGGAACTATGGGGTCATGGGATCATGGGGTCATGGAGCTCTGGGGTCATGGAACCAGGGGATTGTGGAGTTCTGGGGTCATGGAACTATGGGGTCATGGGATCATGGGGTCATGGAGCTCTGGGGTCATGGAACCAGGGGATTGTGGAGTTCTGGGGTCATGGAACTATGGGGTCATGGGATCATGGGGTCATGGAGCTCTGGGGTCATGGAACCAGGGGATTGTGGAGTTCTGGGGTCATGGAACTATGGGGTCATGGGATCATGGGGTCATGGAGCTCTGGGGTCATGGAACCAGGGGATTGTGGAGTTCTGGGGTCATGGAACTATGGGGTCATGGGATCATGGGGTCATGGAGCTCTGGGGTCATGGAACCAGGGGATTGTGGAGTTCTGGGGTCATGGAACTATGGGGTCATGGGATCATGGGGTCATGGAGCTCTGGGGTCATGGAACCAGGGGATTGTGGAGTTCTGGGGTCATGGAACTATGGGGTCATGGGATCATGGGGTCATGGAGCTCTGGGGTCATGGAACCAGGGGATTGTGGAGTTCTGGGGTCATGGA
>NW_008657643.1:7650-17295 GCF_000695815.1 Acanthisitta chloris | reverse complement strand
GGTAGTCCCAGCACTGAGCCTCTCCAGGTGCCTGCAGGTGCGAAGGAAGACACATTCAACGTGCTGGACGTGGCGGAGTACACCAAGAACAGACCCTGGTGGCGCAAGGTGTTTGGCCCCAGCTCGGGGTCCAGCGCTGAGAAATACAATGTGGCCACACAGCTGCTGATCCACACAGCTGCTGATCGGAGGGGTCACAGGATGGTAAGATGTGCCGTGGTGGCCCTTGCTGCTCGTGGCAGGCACTGTCTGGTTTTTTGGGGACGCGCTGACAGGTGCAGGGGGCTCGGCTGGCAGTTGCTCGGGGATGGGGCAGGTGTCCAGCCTGCTCAGTCTGCTGTCCCCTGGCATGGTCTGCTGAACTGTGGGAGGTCTTAAGAGCTGTCTCTAAATTGGAGCTGGATAACTGACACTGTCTCCAAGGGAAGAAAATTGCATCTGTCTTTAATTTTTTTTAACTTCTGGCTTGAAGTGGTGGTGTTGAATTTAGTACAGGCAGATGGGAACCTCTTGCGACAAGGATGCTGTCTTCACTGGAAGTGGATGTGCTTCAGGAATCTGCATTAAAACCCTCCTGTGGCTGTGATTCCTGGGGTTTCGTGTCACTTGTGCAAGTGCTGGGGCTGATGGCATGTGGCTCAATTTGCAGCTTCATTCCCACAGCATTGTTTGAGTTGAACTTTGTGTACTCACACTGCTTTGCCTCTTGCCATGGCCATTGTCTTCACCTGGCACAGGGGTGACTGTTTAAAACAGTGTGTCACAGATCCTTGTTTTCTGATGGAAATGTGAGCTGGGCACCTCTCTGGTATCTTCACTAAGTGTGTTCAGAAATGGGTAAAGGCAGGTTGCTGGGCTGTTCGCGGTGTTGATAAGGAAGCTGTGTTCCAAGTCAAGTCTGGTTTGGATGATAAAATACACCAGCCCTTTGCTGCATGACTGGGTGATGGGGTGGTGCTGGTTGAGTTCTGGTGGCTGCAGCAATGTCGTTCCTGTTGGCAGCATGTAACCCATGTTGGAGACCAGTATAGCTTTAGACCACTACTGTCTGCTTGTTCCAGCATTTTTCTCCTCTGAGAATTGAAAAGTAAAAGTAAGCAGTTGTTTGGACAATAGAGAAGCTTGTCCTGTGACCTGCCCCCATGCTCTGCCACGGAGCAGCACACATGTGCTGCCTAATGTCCCTTCAGAGATGATACCAGTTGAAAAACAAACAACCTAAAATCACTTGTTGATTTTTGTAAAATCACACATTTCTGGTTGCTCTTCTGGGAGGAAGGTGATGTTGTAGAGATAAGAATTAAAACTTCAAGGGGCTGAAATGTGACAGCACAAAGTGGAAAGCTATTTATAGCTTTAGCAATTTTAGCAAAGATTTTGGCTGGGTGAAAATCCTTCTCTCTAGTTGCACATGGGTTTCCTCTGCTGTTCATCAGGCTGTTCCTGAGTCTTGGGTAATTCCTGCCAAAGGCAGCCTTGCCTGTGGGGAAGCATGGTGAGGAATGTGTGTTTGGTATCTCCTTCTGACTGGATCCTGGTTAATTTGTAGGTGTACTGGATTCGTCTTCCAGAAAGTTGGAAAGCTGGCAGCAACAGCAGTGGGAGGTGGCTTTTTCCTACTCCAGGTGTGTATGAACCAGTTCAGGCTTTTCAAGAACTGTCTTGATGGGGACGAAGGGCTGTCTAGGAGTCATTGCCTGTTGGGACATGTGGGGCCACTTCCCCACTCTGCCAGGAGCTTTGTGTGACTGTGGAATCAAAGGTGTGTGTTCCCCAGGGCACATGGATACCACAGCAAAGCAAAATCAGTGTGCATAAACTTCAGGATTGGCAAGAGGTGCAGATCCACTGAGGATCTGCTGCCTAAGACCAGGCCAGAGGCACTGGGGGCCCTTGAGTGGAGCGTGGAACAGCCTTCAGCTGCAGTGAGCCATGCTGCTGCTGCGGGGCTGCCTGGTCAGAACTGGCTGACCTACTGAGTCCTGTGCCTGTGGACCTGGTGTCCCTGGAGGAACCCCTGGATGTCAAGAAGGATCTGTCCATATCTGTGATATGCTTCCTGTCAGCCTAGCTACTTGAGGAGTCAGGCCAGCATGTGCCTCTCTGTAAAGCACTGGGGAAGAGGAGAGGGAACAGGTAGCTCTCTGTCCTGAACCACTTCTCCTGGTTTCCAAGAACCCTGGCACTAAGGAAAGCTGCTTGGATGTGGACATCTAGCTCATCCATCCTGCAACAGGCAGAGCAGCTCTCAGACTTTGTTCAGCCCTTACCTGTTTGCTCCTCAGGCAAACAGGTAAGTCTTGTGTGTGACTCACTCTCCCTTGTATTCCTGGCTCTGCTTGTTCTGCTGAAAGTGAAAAGCTTGCTCTGAGCAGGGGGAGTTCCACTGCTGAATCATCCTGAGCAGATAAAATAGAGAGGAACAGGCTATTAATAGCTGTGTCCACCCACAGGAGCAGGAGGACTGCAGATTCCCAACAATATCCATGGCAGTTGTGAGGGGGAGGTGATGCCAGCTTGACATTACAAAATAGAGACTGAAGCAGGCTAAGCTGCAATTAGGGGATTGCTGTTGGAGACAGATGTTGCAGGACACTTAAGACAGCTCCAGGGGTTGTCTTTTGTCCAGTTTTTTAGGTAGTGTGTCCACTGGACCAGTGTGTGGGTAGTGGCTGTGGTCAGGGAAGGTGGGTGGGCAAGGGGGTCTGTTCAGCCATGGTTATGCAGAACTTTACTCCATGAACTTTGTTACCATTCCTCAAAACTCTAGATTGCAAACCACACAGGATACATCAAAGTGGACTGGAAGCTGGTAGAACGGGACGTGAACAAAGCCAAGCAGCAGCTGAAATTTCACAGCAGTGGTAAAAAAATATCTCCAGAAGTGAGAAGCAGAGCGGATGAGGTAAGACAACTCTCCTGGGGTGTGTGCTGGAGGGACAGCAGAAAACAGGATTGACTCCTGAGCTGTTAGGGATCTTCCTTTGTGCAAACACAAGGAGGGAATACTTGCATGGCAGCAAAACTGGAGAGATAACAAAGGCTATGGATGTTGTCTACCTAGACTTTACTAAAGCCTTTGACACCATTTCCCACAGGATTCTCCTGGAGAAACAGGCTGCTCATGGCTGAGCAGAGTTAAAAACTGTCTGGGTGGCCAGGCCCAGAGAGTGGTGGTGAATGGAGTTAAATCCAGCTGGGGCTGGTCACCAGTGATGTTCCCTAGGGCTCAGTGTTGCGGACAGTCCTGTTTGATATCTTTATTGATGATCTGGACAAAGGGATCAAGTGTATCCTCAGTAAATTCATAGACAATGCCAATTTGGGCAGGGGCATTGTTCTGCTGGAAGGTAGAGAGACTCTGCAGAGGGATCTTGGCCTGTACCAGAAATGGTGTGGCCAGTGGGACCAGGGCAGTGACTGTCCCCCTGTGCTGGGCACTGGTGAGGCTGCTGTGAGATTAGGGACGGCATTAGGTAGGACACTTTCCCAAACCCAAGCAGTGACCTCTCTCTGAGCATCACTTGCCATGAAGAACAGCCTGAGGGATGTTTTCCTAGGGCAAGGGTAGGTGTGTGCCCTGCTGGTGTTGAACACTGTTGTCTCTTCTCTCCCCTGCTTAGGTGATCATATTTCTGAAGAAGAATGTTATCCTGACTGGAGGGTTTGCTGGAGGGTTCCTGCTTGGAATGGCATCCTAGAAGCTGCATTCAACTATCATACCGAGCTCCCTTCCCTTCCTCTACTGCTGTTATCTCTCACTTAGAAGTCAAAAGATGTTGCCAACAGACTTCAGTCCCTTCTGCTCACAGGTCCCAGCCCTTATTTCTTACAGTGCTGCTTCTGATTTCCAACTCTTTCTTCTGTCTGGGCTGTTAGTGTGCTGGGATCATTCTGAAAGCTTATGACTCCCAGTGTATCGTTATGATTCCTTTCACCACTAAACATGCCCAGTCCCAAATTTTTTGATGAGTCACAACCTCATAAACATGTAGTGGCACAGAAAACTCTTAAATGTGGCTCTCTCCAGATGCTCAGGACTGTTCTATGTACCTTTGTCTGCCAGTCTATGTGTACAACAGCTCTCAGCTGCTCACCTCTATTCCTGCCCTGCTACTTGGGAAACCTGTGCTTCCCCTGCACAGAGATGGTGTGTGCAATCCAAAATGTGGTTGGCTGTCCTGAAGTGGATGCAGAAGTGTCAGGGGACAGCCTGAGCTGTGTCCAGGACAGGTGAATAAGGGTTCTCCTCCCCTCTCCTTGCCATTGCACTGTACATAGATGGCCATTTGGCTTCCTCTCTGCTGTTACTCTTCCCCATACTGGAATTGTAGTTCTGGCACTATTAATGGAAACTGAGCACTGAGCCTGGAGAGGCCCTTTCCAGATCATGTGTTCTGAAGGTCATCAAGCTGCCTGTGCTGTAGAGTGCCATCTCCCTTGCTTCTTGACTGCTCAGCCTGTGAGGCTCTCCCCTGGGAGTGCAGGCTGCCAGTAGGCCTGACCTGGCTGGCACGGGTAGAGGCTTTGCGGCTGTGCCACTTACTGTAAATCACCTTGGGCCTCTGGCTGGTGTTTCTGTGTCTGCCATGACCTTCTCTGGTCACTTTAGCATTGGTGATGCTCTTTGAGCTCTAACCACGTGGGACAGGATTGGAGACAGGAAATGCATCCCTGCTTAGGGTACGTTGTACTGGCCCAGGGTCCCTGTGCCAGCTCTACTGGAGTAGTGGCAGGAGATGATGTGAAATCTGGAGTGCAGTCCTCTCCCTGCCTCTGCAGAGCACAAACTCCATTTCCCTGGCCTCTGCAAGCAACCGAAATGACAAAACTGTTGGGCAAACCAGGTTGTGCTACTTTTGGGAGTGGCTCACTCACATGCTTTCTGTCCTGGTTATGTTCCTTTCTTTCTGTTTGCCATTTCCACAAGAAAACCTGCTTAATTCCATCAGCTGCAGCTCTTCTGCAGGTGGTGAGGCAGCCAGATGCAGAGCTCAGCTTGTTTTGGACAATCTGACCCAGTGCAGCTGTCTGCAGAGCAGAACTCTGACCTACAAGAGAAAATTACAAACAAACAAGCATCCCTCAGAGGTATTCTGTGAGCATGGAGACTTGCATGAGTGCACAGTGATATCCTGCAGCAGATGTATGTAGGAGTGTGCCCAGAATGTGGGGGTTTATGTGCAATTTAGCCCATCCTTCAATGGGGAACATGTTGGGGAACAGTGACACTGATGGGCAATGGGTTTACAGCATTGGCTCAGCAGCTGCACTCCTTTTCCAGTGCTGTGTGATGCCTTTGTGATAATCTGCTGCTGATCTCAATATGGCTGGAAATGGGGATCTTCCCCTGAGCACTGCTGGAAGAGCTGGAACAGTGGGTTCTTCCACCAGGGAGTTTGGGATGAGCACTTGCTGTTAAATTGTTTTAGCTCTGTTTATAGAAGCATCAGTATAGCACCACAGTGATTAAGTTGAGGTTTTCTCACCTTCAGGATCTGAACAGAGGCTGTAGGTAATTGAGAAACAGAAGTTGGTGTCTTTGCTCCTGTCCTGCCATACGTGGCCAAGGAGAATGAAGTTGCAGCTGGGCTCACATCCTTTTAATGATGGCCTTCCTAAGGGCCATCCAGGACTTGCAGGAGTGGTATGATGCAGCAAATAGGTCTTCAGTAAATTGGTGTTTGGTAGTGAAGTGGCAGATGATGATGGTGGATTTTTGGGGGTTGGTTTTGTTGGTTCTTTTCTGCGAGACCTGCAGACATGAACATGCAGGAATGGACACATTTGTTTTCAGAGTGTCTCCTGTTCCTGCTGCCCTTTTGCAGGGTGGGCTGCAGTAACTTCCACAAAGCTTTCTCCCACACAAAGCTCAGAGTAAATCTTTAACAGACCTTAGGGATGTTCTTCAGATTCATGTAAGACACTATTTCTGCCCAGCCCTGGATGGCATGGATTCTGCTTCGGTCCCAGTTTGCTGCTAACAGAGAGAAATGCCCTAGAGAGGGAGCTAAAACGGGTTGATTGCTGCTGGAAGGGGAAACAAGTAAGAAATCAGTGTTGAGTTTCCTGTGAATGTAGGCACAGATTAGACAAGGCCATCAGGATCTGGGAAATCTTTCTGCTGTGCTCGTGGCTGGCAACATTTGATGCTGAATCCACCTCTCTGGGGATGTTTTCCATTGTGGTAGGTTCCAAGATGAGGTGTCCCTCCCCTCCCCACTCCTACTCCTTTTAGTCTTGTTTCAACAACTTCTGACGTTGTTACAGTATGAAATTTCAAACACATTAAGGCTTTTAAAGTGGTTTTATATATTGTATGTAAATGCTTGTTGAAGTGATATTTTATTAAACAGTTTTGCTCTAATAGCTTCTGTGTGTCAGGTCTGGTGTCTTCCTGGGACTCAGCGTGTTCTTGTCTTCCTCTGCATGTTGTTTGACTCACGGGAGCTGTTACAGTCAGGTAGCAGGAGTCTGGGTATATGTGAAGGAGGCCAACAGCATCCTGGCTTGGATCGGAAGTGGTGTGGCCAGCAGGACCCCCTGAAAGGAGGTTGTAACCAGGTGGAGGGGTTGAGCTCTTCTCCCAGGTAGCAAGGACAAGAGGAAACAACCTCAAGCTGTACCAGGTGAGGTTTAGATTGGATATTGGAAAACATTTCTTCACTGGAAAGTTTGTCCAGCCCTGGCACAGCTGCCCAGGGCAGTGGTGGAGTTACCATCCCTGGAGGGATGTAACAGAGGTGTAGATGTGGCACTTGGGGTCATGGTTAGTGGTGGCCTTGGCAGCACTGAGGAATGCTTAAACTCGATGATCTCAGGAGGTCTTTTCCAACCTAAATGATTCTCTGAGGCCACCACCTCTTCTGTGCAGGCAACCGTGGGCTGCCCTAATTCTTCTCCTTGGTCATCCTGACACCCACATTCCCAAGTGGGATTCTTGTGGGGCAGGAGTGGATTACCTGCCTGGGGTCAGAGCCACACCGCTGAGCAAATTTTCTCCACCAAACTATAAATGGGCATGGAGGCAAGTTTCATTTTCACAGGTGCAACAGAAGGCTTGAACATAATATTTTTAAGTCATCTGTTAGTGACTTTCTTTCCACTACTCCTACTCAGGGAAAAATGAGCCACTCACCAGTGTTTGAGCTGCGTCACAACATTGTCATCACTTCCCCCTATTTTTCAAGGCTACTAACCCCCTGTTTTGTCTTAAGGGGTTTTTTTGGGGCAAGGAGGGGGAGGGAGGGGAAGACTAGCCCTAAACTAAACTATCCTGATCTTGAGCCCCAGCTATAAAAATATCAAGCAGCTTCTATTTAAACACAGTGATATCACATGTGGCTCTGGACTGAGTGGCAGCCAAGCTTCCTGGCTTGCAGCTATGTTTCATTCTCAACAACCAACCAAACTGAGACTCCAATTTGTTCCAGTCATTTATTTTGTACCATGGTGTTTCAGAGCAGTGAATACAGATGGTTTTGCTCTTCTAGGCTTCAATACACACAACTACTGTGCCTAGACCTCAGTGGTCTGTATTTAGAAGCTTTATTTCATAAGTGAATTGTACTTGATTACAGCACAAAGTCCTTTATGGCTAGATCTAATGACAGAGTTAGGGGCCTAGTGGGTTTGCAGTCTGACATTTAGGTGCCTGGACCCCTGCTACAGGGGACAGAGAGACAGGCAGCTCGGAAGGGTGATGCAGGAACCTGTCTATTGAGCTCTTCCTACAGGTCACAGGAAATTCTGCTGCATGGGTGAGAGCTTCTGGAAAGCCATCTCTCCTGGTGTCCAGACACAGCCAGTTTGTGAGTGAGTCTGGAATGCTGTGTGGAAAACAAGTGCTACAACTGCTTGTTCAGTAAGCAGCACCTAAGTCAGTTCTTGGATCTAGCCCAGGGCTCCGTGACTTGCCTTTGGGTATCAGCAGGTTGAACTACACTGGGTTCATAACATATTGCTTAAAGGAGTTCAATTAGCCAGAGATTTATAAATTTTGTATCAACAGTCAAATCTTTCAAATGAATATTGCTTTTGTTAAAAAATCCTATCCCTGTAGCAATCCCTGAAATAATGTTCCTGTAACATCTTTGTCATGCAAATAGCAGCGCAGAGGCAATTCAAATATAAAACAAACAAGTCTGTCCAGTGGGAAAAGGAGGCACTTAGGCAAAGTGACCTGTGGTCACTCGTGATCAATGCAAGACTTAGGAACAATCATCAGATCTGATTCCCATTCTTGAGCTTGAGCCACTGGACAGGCAAATGTCTGGAACTACTGTCTGATGGCAACAATACCTTTGCTGTGTCAAGATGGGCTTATGTGTCACACTTAAACTCACTCTTCTGAGCTCATTTCCTGTACCTCTCACTCCAGAAGCCATAACTTGGTTCCAATTCTCCATTTAAGAGCAAGGATGGATTAGAGTAAGGTAAGCATTCTAAAAACACCAAGTTGACTTTTCACAGGTGTGATGCAGAGACAATGCAGATGATGTTTTTGCACAGAAACCACAGTTTGTTGACCAGGCCATCTGTTGGTGCTGTGTTAGACTTTTTGGTGTGCGGAACGTGTGTTCTAAGAGCTTTCCTCAAAGTCTAAAGAAGGCTTGAAAAACACACACCAGCTCTGCAGGTGAGTCCAGGCTCCAGCACCTGCTGGAGCTGCACTGTGTTACTGAGGTGGTGGGGGAATTCTTTCTGAAGTCACCTTCAACTTTTCTCTCTCCCTTTCTTCTCTCTCAAACCCTGAACAGCAGACGGATCTGCCCTTGCCGTACCGGGTGCAGCACCTCCGCATTTCCTCAAGCACAGCTTCACACTTGGACTCCACATAGTTGTTCGCTGGAAAATAAGAAGATGACACTAAGTCTGCAGAGGGGAACAGACGGAACACACGTAGCCTAGCTCTGCAGATACTGGGTTGCATGTTTCTCTGAAAAGTAAGAACTGCTTATAAGCATTTCGTAATTTTCTCTGCTCTACACAAATCTCTTTAGTTTCAGCTGTCTAAAGTCTGTTGTGAATAGGAGCATCTTAAGTCCCCAAGTTTTGGAGCTATCATAGTTTCATAGTATGTTAAGGGGTTGGAATGCACCTTAGAGGTCATCTAGCCCCAACCCCCTGCCCTGGGCAGAGACACCTCCCACCAGACCAGGTTGCTCAAGGCTTTATCCAACCTGCCCTTGAACACTGCCAGGGTTGGGGCAGCCACAGGCTCCCTGGGCAACCTGTGCCTGTGTCTCACCACCCTCACAGGAAAAACCCTCTTCCTAATACCTCATCTAAATTTCCCCTCTTTCAATTTATCCCCACTGCTCCTTGTCCTGTCACTCCAGTTCCTAACAAAGAATCCCTCTCCAGCTTCCCTGCAGGAATCCAGATTCCTACATATCTCACTAAAGTATGAATGAGGTTTTCCTGCAGTCCTTACTTTCTTTATCCTGTGTGCTTTTAAGCTGGATCTTGTCAACCATGGGCTTCAACCCTGCTGCCATGTAAGGTCTACAGCCAAGTGTAAATACAAGAGCAGCCAAAGTGGAGTTGGTTTAACCAGGGACATATGCAGCCTCTAGCACTGTTTGTAAAATGAAGGGGTGATGACTGTGTCTGCCAACCTCCTGCTGTGGCCAGGCTGTGGCT
>NW_008657643.1:0-7623 GCF_000695815.1 Acanthisitta chloris | reverse complement strand
ATGTCGCCAGCTTGATGCAGCTGCACAGAGCCAGTGACATGACCACCACTCACACAAAAGCCCCAGCTCTAGCTCAGGAGGTCCCTTAGTCACACAGCTGTTACTTGCCCTCCTCTCACTTTCCTTCCTAGGCTTCTCCTCTTTCAACACTGCCAGAGCTGGGACACAGGGCTAAAGAAGCTCTAGTCTGACCTGGGATAACCTCACCTGTCTGTACACAGCACAGCTACAGCACCTCTGTGCTCTCTCCATACAGCCTTTGTTTCAGGCTCAGAGAGATCTCACTGCACTGGTAGGTTCAGGCACTGCAGGACACAGGTGATTTGTCCAGTGTCCTTTGTGCCTTTGCTGGGTGAGGTGGCCAAGCCCACAGTGCTTTGCAGGGCTGGCCAAAGGCCCTGGGAGAAAAGCCCTGTAGGTATGTGAATAGGCTGGGTCTGGGTTGACTAGAAATGCAGGGCATGCACAGCCACCCACTCTGCCTTGGATGAGCTCCACAACCACTACAGAGCTGCACTCACCCCCTGCTCCCAACACTGACTTTTAAAAGAGTAAAAGAAGCAACAGCAACTCAATGTGAAATGAATACAAAAAAAGAAAGCAGCAGTGAACACCTCCTGGTTAATGAGCAAACCAGACTGCTCTGATCTCTGGATCACTGAGCTATAAATTCCCTAACTGGACTGGGGAGTGACCTGCAGCACAAGCACAGGGATCACCCCTGAGAAAAAGGTTATGGTGATGTGGCAGCCCAGGAAGCATAGCAGAGCTAACCTCTCTCTGCCATAACCTGCAGCACTCCAAGGCTCTTCTAACTGTTCCTCTGCCTTTGCAGCCTGTTCTAACACTGCGGCTACATCCAGGCATGCCCTGTTTCCTGTCAGAGATGAATTTCTGAAAAGGCACAATGGTTAGTCACACAATGGATAGCAAAATACAAGAGATTTACAGTGGGAATTCAGTCTCACAGAGGAGGCAAGCAAGATCTTTTGGAACAATGACTCACTCCAAAACCAGCAGCTCCCAAAGGTCCTGGTTCCAGCCTCCATCCTCCACACTGTGTAAACTGACTGTGTATTTCTCAGTTAAGGCTCTGTACACATCTTCTACCACATTAATTTTCACAGGGAAAAACTGCTTTGCTGCTTCACCTGTGCACATCAGACAACTCCACAGCACAGTAATACATAAAGAGCAGCAGGACTCAGACCTGACAGCTGGAGAAGCTGTGACAGTGGAGTGTGCACGCAGCACAGTCAAAGAGCTTCTCTGCTAACACTTAACCATTCAGTTCAAAACTGTACACACACCTACAGAGGTAAAACACTTGAAATACTCTCCACAAATGTTATAAAAACAACAATGTCATGGGGGGCACCAAAACAGAGTCAAACATGAGGGCTGAAGTGCAGTTAGGGTAGAGAGAAGGAGCCCTTTATGGCGGAGTGCTCCAAACCATGATTAAAGAGTAGTTCCTAGACAAACATTGGGGACATGAAGAGGAGGTTGTTTGTGCTGAACACAGCTGCCAAAAAACAATCCTGGGCAAGACAATGACCAATTGCTTTTCCCCTACTTTTTCCCAGATGCTTTTCCTCCTATGCTCCTCCCCAGCCACCAGGGTGGTTGTGTTACTTGCACAGGCTGCCAACACAATGTTTGCTGCAGCCTGCAAAGCCTTCTCTCTGCCTCCCCAGCAGGACCCCCTCCTCCCTGCCTGTTCTATTTCGGCTAACCTGCTGGCAGTCTGCAAATAAGTCAAAGGCAGAAAGGAGTTGCTGTGGAACTGGCCTGGCTAATTTTAGCTGTGGCATCGCCAGCCTCCTGCCTTGCTGCCCTGGGCTGACACCACGAGTTGTGAAGCTCAGGTCATACTGGCTAAGGGCTCCACCAGGTGAGTTAGGAACACCTCTTTCCCATATGGCTGAACTGCCCTGGCACAGAGGAATGTTTTACTCATCCCAAAAGGCAAATCCTTTTCCAAAAAACAACCAAAATTTTATTAAAATATTGCCCTCTGCAAGTAACAAACCTCTTGTCACCAACTCAGGCTCCTCAACCAGATTGTCACATAACACTCCTCACCCCTACAAACATTCAGCTAATAGAAACCAGCTATTAAAGGTCTCCAGAGGAGACCATCTCATACCTTGAGGACAGGTCACATACACCTAACCCATTTCTCACAGACATCTCTCTGACCTCTGCTCTTAAGATACCCCTGGAGCTAGCAGCTATATAGTCTTCTCACACAATCCACCTACGACCTCACTAACCACTCTTATAACAGCTTATTATAACTCTCCCTGCCTACAGCTGAGTCCCAAGACTCCACCTGGAATCTCACATCCAGCATGGAGAACACTCTGAGCACATTACTGTCACTCTGGTTTGTACTAATGAGGTCTCATTAGTTACAATTAAGCATAAGGCAATTCTATTAAAACCAGACATTATCATTCTCTTTGCTTTGCTCACCTTCCTTCTCAAGGTGAAAGGACAAGAAGGTTAAGTCAAAAGAATTAAGTTCCACCACAGATCCAGACACCAAAGACAAAATAACACTTGGTACCTTGCAAGCATTTCTGTATTTCACAGGCTTGTTTCTGGCAGGGATCCTTCTGGGGCATGTTCAGAGAACTAAAATGATAGGAAAATGTTACTGTACAAACAAGGTGCTTTTCAGGAGGGGTGGGGGAGACAGAATCTTAAAGCCAAAGCTTTCAAGAGCTCTGAATTTCCCCTCACTGTCATCATTCAGAAAACATCTACTCCTGCCTGCAGGTGCCTGACATGCACAAGAACTCTGTGCACAATGAATATGGGAAGTTTTCTTTTGCTAGGCTTAAGGGCCTTTTTCTGTTCTCTGGTCAAAATGTTTTCCACTTGGCTACACAAAGATTCCAGCAAAGATTCAAATTAACATGGCTGAGTAGTTTTTAACAGATCTGTGTCTTCTGACCTTATACTAAATCATGTATTTCTGTGAGAGTCCTCTGTGAGCTCTACACAACCAAGGACTTGGTGTTAGCCATGGAACAGCAGCTGAAGGCATATAGAAAAACAGTCAATCAACCTAGTTGTGTATGCCCCATAAGGCCATCAAGGAGGGCTTCTTTTGCTTTGTTCTGGAAGAAACTTTCTGGAAATCCCTTCCCCCTGCCCAAAAAGTCCCACAACCAGATAGGAAGACAACTCCAACTTATTCAAATCCCTGTAAAGTGGGATTTCAGACACTTGATTTGACTTTCTGCAGCTGTGACACCTGTAACTGTGATAGATCAAAAGCCAAGCAAAAGCTGGTGGGACAAGTAGTTGAATGGGAGACCTCTAAGGAAAGCACCAATGTCACCAAAAGTGGTGATGGGACTTCAGCTACCTCTGAGCCACAGTTCAGCCTCTGCTCAGAGCTAGGGAGCTGCTGCCTTTTCAACTGCTGACAAGTCACCAGCCCACAGCACTTTTCAGTACCACTGGGGCATTATTTATAGCATCCTGGCCAAACTCCACTTGGGGCAATTACATTCTGCCTACCTAGAACTTCCCCTGATGTTTCACTTGGCCACAATACTCCTCTTCACTGCCTGTCCTAAACTCTTGTGTGATGTTGCTGTGTGTTGCTTAACTGCTTCCACCTCAGAGGTGGCTGCATTTCAGTGGAGAGAGAATCTTTTATTGTACAAAACAGACAATGACATCTTCCTAGAGTCACTGCTCCTGAAAGACAAAAATTCAGATTAAAGAAAGACTAGGAGCAAACAGCACACAGGACAAAGCAGAGGGAATGTCTGCACATACCAGATTAATCCCCAGGCACGAGTTTAAGCAGCAGTTCTTCAACACCACCAAGCTGTAAGTGACAAGGAAAAGTTCAATACAGTCTACAGTTACTGCGGTCGAGCTAATGGACTTCAACAAAAGAACAGTCCTTTGCCATCCCTCAGGGAGCTCAAATGACTTCACAAACAGGCATGACTATAGCCTATTGTTGCCACCATCCTTACCATGAGGTGGTGCTCTATCTCCCAAACGCGAGAGTTACTATCCCTGTACTGCTCACCCTGGGACAGCTGCCACATGTGAGGCAGCCGGGATGGGGGGAGCTGGCTGGGCCGCAGCGCCTCACCCAGGGGAACCTGAACTCTTTGGATCCGAGCCCTCAGCATACCTTCCTCCTGGGGGAAAGCAACAAACAGAGCAGGCAGTTACTGGCAATGAAGGAGATGCACCTGAAACAGCAATGCTACAATCAGGAGGAAGCTCTCAGAGCACACTTGCCTCTTCTGCAGCCACGAGCCAGGTGTGGCGGTGCTCATCGCAGTAAACACCTACACGGCGCACCCAGAGGCGGACGGGGGGAGTGCCAGCCTGCCCTCCTTCTGCCATCCCTCAGGCACTTCGGGGGCTCAGCTGGATGGCAGCAGCCCACAGGATGCACACATGGCCTCTGAGCTCTGAACACATCCAGGGGAAAGCTCCCAGAGCTGATCCGGGTGGGGTCAGACTTAGCAGATGAGATGCTACGTGCTGAAATGTTCCTACAAGTCAGCTTGGGAGGCTGAGGTGGTGCCTAAGCCAACAGAACTGTCATGCCAAGTTGTGCACTGGGACATGAGTGCTGTGTGGTATTCGTAAGGCATTCTGGGGCAAAAGGTGCTACTGGTAAAAAGTTAAACCCTGTGGATATTGGCTTTGCTTGTTCCACTAACAGTCCTGTTAACAGTCTTTGTGTAAAACAGCAGGGGAAAGTGGTGGTCTAAATCCCAAAAGCAAAACTTGTGACAAGAGGTGAAATGAGCTTAATAAGAACGAAGATCACTCTGGAGGCAAAGCACAAAACTCCGTGTGCAGGACTCTCACATCTGGAGCTTGCAGAGCTGTCCATGTGCAGGGACCTTCGTCTCATCTCACGAGGACACAGCACTGTCCAATCACACATAGACTTCTTGTGAACAGCTCTCAGGACTTGAATTGTTCAGCTTTTAGCTGGTTACAGAGACACCAACACCAGCAGGGGCAGAGCAGCTTTGGACATTGAGGTGGTTCCTGCTACACAAGTTTTGTTCAACAGCACATTTAGCTCTATGCCAGTTAGATCAAGCTGAGACATTAGCAAAGGGAGGTCAGGGGAAATGATTCTCTCTTTAAACCCTAGAAGAGGTAATCAAAATGGTACAGACAGTCCTCATTCTTTATCTAGGTTTAAAGTAGAACAAAGTTAAGCTGTAACACATACAACATCCTCCTGCTAGGAAGCAGATGCAATATTCCTTTTCCCAGGGAAACACAGTGGTCTTCTGAAAACTTGTAAGGTTATAAGGCATATTTCAGACAGGAGCAAGAAAATCTGGGTACAAAATAAAGGAGGGAGAGTCAGGGAGAGAAAAAGAAATGGTTATACATTGGGGTACACAGATAACAGGAAATACACTTCCACTTTGCTTTCCATATCTCACATCAATGTTTCTCTACCTTTTGGAACCGAAGGAGCACTGAGCTGTTCTGAGAACAGAACACCAACCACGGATCAGCCTGAGCAGCAGTCACAGCATTTTGGTTTCTAACCAAGAAAACTTTGGATGTTCTTTTATTGGTTCCTTTTTCTCCCATTCTGTTTGTCTCCTTGCTTGATGTGTGGGGATGTGTACGTGCACTACACATCCTGGGATGTGGTACAGCCATTCCAAGCAATGCCCCAGCAGCTGGATCACTGGCATTTAGAGGAATGTGACTGACAAGCCTCACAAGGCCTTCAAGAAGTAGCTATGAGGGGTAAAGGGTCATTTCTGTAAGTCCTTTCCTTTCTGCTTTACCCTAAGTCACTTTACAAATCAAATCCCTGTGCCCAACAGTGAAAGGCAGCAGCTGCCAGTGCTCATTTCCAGCCAGCAAATGTAATCACCCAGGTGGGATTTGGCCAGGATACTCTCCTACTCTGCAGGAAACTCTTCCATCATGACCAAAAATGTTCAAGAACTTGCTTTTATTCCACTCAAAGCTGAAATTTCTACAGCTCATCATCCCCAGAGCCAGAAGGCTCAAGAGTGACTCTGGTGATAGAAAAATATGACTCAGTAAGTGAACTGTGTTTCCCACAGCAAGTAAACTCTCCTGGGAGGTCTCCTATCCAAACACTAACCTGGTTCAGCCTGGCTGAACTGCAGGGAGGAGGACTAAAGCCCAACATGCATGTTTGTGTTCACTCTGTATGGAGATGGCAGTGATGACAGATCCAGGACCAACAGCACAAGGTCACATGCAGAGGACACTGTACAGAATGGGCAGAGGTTAATGTGTTCTTCACCTTTTGCCCCAGTGGTTTGTCCCAAACTTCCCCAGAACTGAGTTCTAGATTTCAAAGGCCCAGTCTGGCCAGTCTTTCCAACAGTCTCTAAGGCTGCTGTGGAGATGGCCAGATAGTGCCAACAGAAAACCCTGAGGTCAGGCCAAACCGTCAGTTGGGTCTGAGGTGAGACAGGTCTGTCTATGGCACCAAACACACCAGCGACACAGGAGATCCCACAAGCACAGGCTTAGACATTGCACCTGAACACACACACAGGTCCTATCTCTGCAGGTTTGCTCAGAAAGCAGTAACAAAACCTGAAGGAAGACATGGGTGGAAGGTGGAGTGAGGTTACTTACAGTTTAAACAAGTTTTAAACCCTAGTTCTTACACTGCTTCATGACCTTTCCAAAACCACCACATCAACACAAACCCAACCAGCTGAAATGTGCAGGACTGCAGCATCATCCTGTGATGGAGATTTTAATGTTCCCATCAAGACAGCTGTAGAAGGTTGAGCTGTTTAAATTGCTGTTTGGGGGAGGTTTAAAGTCCAATCCCCACAGACAGGGATAATAGAGGTATCCGGTCCATCAGGCCTCAGAAGTCTAATGCTGTTCTGGGTGGGTTTCTGAGCCACACAATACATGGATAAGTGTGAAAATGGCCAGGAGGAGGACTGCAGCTTGTGGTGAAGATAATTTATTTGCTTTTAATTTGGGTACACTAAAATATTTTAGGAAAAGAGTGAAAGAAATTGCTCCAGATGCTGCTTGGACCACGCTAGAGCTGGAGCTCAGTGTACTGAGCAAACTCCACCCTGCATCACCTTCTGTCTGAAAAGGCAACTGGGTCAGGCTGTTAGAAGAGTTCAGCTGCCATTTAGGCACCAAGGAAAAATGCTGCTGAGGCTCAGCAGTGTTGTGCTAACAGGGTTACAACTCCCAGAGTAAGGCTGACCGGTGTGGCCTTCTGCTGGGGTATGACTGCTGCCTGCACACCTCGGTGCACAAAGCCTCCGGGGAGCTACAGGGGAGCTGAGCTGTTCGGATAAACCCAGCCTGGGTCTGACAGGGGGTCAGGGGTGTGAGGAGCTGTCTGCAGGCACAAGGGCACGTGGATACACTCTAAAGCTTCTTCTCGGGGGTTTGAGCTCTACTCTGCCCGGAGCAAGCACCTCTGACTCCATACTCCGCTCTGCCCGACCTACTGAGTGAGGGGTAGCAGATGCTCACCGACCAGCCAGGCTGTCCAGCAGCGTGGGGAGGGCAGGTCTAGCTGTGGTGGTATCTAAAGAAACAGGAAGACAAAAAGCACAGACGTCATGTGCGCGAGGC
>NW_008657642.1:4781-23851 GCF_000695815.1 Acanthisitta chloris | reverse complement strand
GCACAATTGGGGCTTTCTGTTTTTGTCCTTTATTCCCTTCCTACAAGTCATGCCCTTTTATTTACTGTTTTGACTGTTACTATGTACTGCACTAACACTTTAAATGTCTGTTAGGATTGCAAGATCTCTTCCTGAATGTCAATATACAGTTCAAAGTCCATTCTTCTGCGAGCATACCAGGCTCTTGTGCTTCCTCCATGTGTACAGCCTTGCCTTTACCAAAACGTGCCACCAGTGCAGTGCCTTGTGTCCTGCTTTTACTACCATCCATAATTCAGCACACCAGCAAGAATTACCATTTCAATCTACACCTCCCTTCCCATGCTATTTGTGAAGAGACTGAACATCTGACTCCACTCATGGCCACTTTCCTGAGTTGTTCCTAAGCTCTCTCCTTAAGAAGACTGTCCGCTTGCCTGAGTTGTTCCTGAGCTGTGCTCCACATAGGCTGAAAACTACTCAGTTACCCAACTCTCATGAACTGGGAAAAGCCTGACAGTAGTTTAACACTGTAGGCAAATATCCACAATAGGATACTACTTGAAGTAAAGACATTTAAATGTATTCATCTAAGTGCCAGCATCCACACTCAAATGAACCATCTAAATCAGCAGGTACTGGTCACAATTAAAAGAGCTGATACAGAAATTCACCTCATCCAAAGGCAGTCCTACTCTAACCTTCATTAACTGTAATGACAATGGCTTCAGATTAATTGTTTAAACATAGCTACTTAGCACCATTTTAAGTATTCTGGAGACCATGCTGACCTCCAGCTGCCACTGAAGAAAGAAACAGGTATTCCATAGGTCCTTTGTCATATCTGCCAATTGCAGGCAGACACTCAGGTACTCCACAGAGCATTCGACCCTGACCTGAGTAACTGAATCAAGCCCTAGTCCACCAATGTCTGTAACAGGTGTACTAATGTTTAACTCTTATGTAGGTACCTGCAATTAGACTAAATTTAGGTGACTTGAGTTGAATCCCACCCCACCTACTCAGAGCTGAGCCTATCTAAAGGACTTCACCAATTAATTTAGCCAAATTCAACTCCCACACAACAATATGCAAAAAAGATAGGTTAGTTTTTAAGATGCTTATAAAAACCGATCCACTGTGATAAATAGGTAACCTCTTGAATGCAAAGGCTTCTAACCCTTTAAGCCTCAGAGTAGCAATATAAGCTTCCCCTACGTGTTGTTTGATGGTTATTCTGATTCCTACAGATCATAGAATCAACCAGATTGGAAAAGACCTCAAAGATCATCGAGTCCAACCCTACCATCGTTACTAGACCATGGCACTAAGCACCACATCCAGTCTCATCTTGAAAACCTCCAGGGATGGTGAATCCACCACCTTCCCGGGCAGCACATTCCAGTGCCTAAGAACTCTCTCCATAAAAAATCTCTTCCTAATACCCAACCTAAACCTCTCCTGGCAGACCTTGAGTCTGTGCCCTCTTGTCCCACTGCTAGTTGCCTGGGAGAAGAGACCAACCCCCACCTGATTATAACCTCCTGTCAGGGAGTTGTAGAGGGTGATAAGGTCTCCCCTGAGCCTCCTCTTCTCCAGGCTGAACACCCCCAGCTCCCTCAGCCTCTCCTCATAGCACTTGTGCTCGAGTCCTTTCACCAGCTTCATTGCTCTTCTCTGGACCTGCTCCAGCACTTCAAAATCCTTCCTGAACTGAGGAGCCCAGAACTGTACACAGTACTCAAGGTGTGCCCTCACCAGTGCCGACTCCAGGGAAAGAATCACTTCCTTGGTCCCACTGTTCCTGATCCAGGCCAGGGTGCCATTGGCCTTCTTGGCCACCTGAGCACACTGCTGGCTGGCTGATTCACTGTCTTCTAACAGCTGTTAGTATCAAAGAATTTACATCTCCACTTCTATCTCCCATTGTTATAAAAAGAAGACATGAAATATATTAGGCTTTAGCAAGCAACTAAAATAAGATACCACTGGTTTTCAGTGCTTGGGTTTAGAATTACTTTCCATAATAAAGGGCTTTTGTGCTATCAAATTTCACTGTACATGAGCAAACAAAAAACTCTCACATGTTCAGAGACAAGGGAATGCCTTGTGATTTAAGAGAAAAAAGGAAAGAGATCAGAATGTGTGACACTAGTCACTTTACTATTTTCTGCTGGAGCTACTTAACAGATACTTGCAACTGCTTTCAAATTGTGAAGTCCATGATATTCCCCACTTGCCTCCAGAGTTTTGATTTCAGAAGCTGCTCCTGCTCCACTTCTGTGTTGATTGTAAGGAGTCATAAAAATCACATCTAGCATAATCAATATTGCTTTGGCTTCACTGTCTTGGAAAATGGCAGAAATCTTGGTTTCTGTATTTGTCATCCTGATGGTTATGTTTAGGAAACCAGTTATTCAAAAGCTAAATACCTGGAAAGATACTGCTCTCAGGCAGTTGTTTAGGTAACTAATATTTAATGTGGTTTCCAAACATGAACTGGAAGAAATAACTAAAAATAGAAAAATAATTTCTACTCTGTGATAATAAAAAAGCCTCTTTTTTTTCCAAACCAGCTTATGGTAGATGTATTATTCTGTGAGTGTTCCTTCTGCCATCAGGGACTGAGATACCAGATAATCTCAGCAAGGGTCACAGCATTAGATGTCTAATTTATCTCAATGTCTGATCTGGACCACTGGCTATACTGAGATGCATACAGCAAGAACATACTCCAGACATGAGTTTTAAAGTAGTTCCCAATATTCTACTATGATATAAATTAAAATGAAAATACTAATAGAGGATATATAATGTATCTGATTGCTATAGTTAGAAATTCTCAAGTCTGTTCCTTGGAGAGCACCTTCTGAAGAAAACTGTCATGTTCTATTCAAGACAGGAAAATGCAGTTTTAACATGTTCTTACATAAATTAATTTGCAGCTGTGGTATTTCTTGCGGAGAATTTGGGCATCATTGGAGTTAAAACTTAGCTTAGAACCATAGAAGCCAAGTACTGACTTGTAAGCATATGTGTAATTTTAATAAAGATTGAAAAAGCCATTTGTTAAGTTTCCTACTTCAATCATGGCAAGCCCTGATCCAGAAGGTTCAGGGTGAAGGTTCCCAGCAGAGTTCTGTTCACTAGTAACAGTAAAGGATATACAGTGAAAATTTTGCTTTTATTTCCAACCCTTGCCAGTGAAACATGAGAAACTATTTGGATTACACTCAGTGTTCTGAAAGAACACAAAGGGTATTAACCCAAGTTACTCTGGTCCCACTTGTGAAGAAATGTTCCACTAATACTAGATAGGACTTTGTATTAAATCCAGGTAGTAAACAATGAGACCAAAAATGCACAGGGCACATCAGACAGTTTGATAAAGGGCAATGCTTCCAAAAGGCAATGCTTTCCAAGAACCCGTCCCTCATGCACCAGAGCCCTGGTTGGGATACACTTACCAATGAGTAAGCAACTGCAACTGCATACAGTTTTCTGAAACAAGCTGTTTAATTACTTAAGCTTTGCCTATCTGACAGAAAATTAAAAATACATGTGTGGTGTGGCTATGGTTCAGGTATGAATTCAAGCATATTAGAACTTACTTCCTTCATATTCTATTATCTTCAGGCAAGTATGTGAATAGAGAGTGAAAAATACAGGAAGTGGTACAGAACAGTAAACCACAGCAATATCAAACAGATGGTACAGAACAATAAACCATAGCAACATCAAACAGTAGATGTGAAAAACAAGTTTTACATGAGCACAGCAGCTACTAATAACAAACTTATAAAACAAAGCAACTTAGCTGGGTACTACTTTGCCACTGAGTTGGTTTGCCCCCTTTTGTGTTCCATCCTACATTCTAATTCCTGCTCAACCTGAGGTATTGCTTTGAGATCTACAAAGTTCAAAATACTTGCTCATCTTACCGTTAGATGTTCTCATCTGCCGCCTCCGTCCAACCCGGTCCAGGCCGATGGGGGTACTTTGTGAAAAGGTGAGTGGCCGGAACCTGGCTGAAACAGCTTTGTACGGGGGGACCTGGTGTGCTGGAACAGGTGGCCGTGCTACAGGCTACAGAGAAAACAGGAAAATCCAGTATTAGTTAAGCTACCTGCAAGTCCAACTGAGCAAAACTCAGGTATGAAGTAAGGTTTCTTCAAATAGTCCATGTAATTACAGGGGCAGTAAAATTCCCTACATTGAAGCGACATTGCTTAAACACTGCATACCATATCCACCAGCATCACAGAACATGTTTTATTACATTAAAATTCTCTGTTACATTAAAACCTCCTTAGCCTTCTGTTATGATCAGACATGCTCTATCATTTTCATCTTGTAATAGTTTGTTGGTTTTTTTTTAAGAGAGTCAGAGGGTTTCTATCATTTTCATCTTGTAATAGTTTTTCTTTTTTTTTTTTTAAGACAGTCAGAGGGCTGAAGCACCTCTCCTATGAAGACAGGCTGAGAGAGCTGTGGTTGTTCAGCCTGGAAAAGAGAAGGCTCCAGGGATACCTCATTGTGGCCTTTCAGTACCTAAAGGGGCCTACAAGAAAGCTGGAGAGGGACTTTTTAAAAGCGCATGGAGTGACAAGACAAGAGGGAATGGCTTTAAATTGAAGGAGGGTCAATTTAGATTAGATATGATAAAAAAGTTTTTTAGGATGAGGGTGGTAAAACACTGGAACAGATTTCCCTCAGAGGTGGTATATGCCCCATCCCTGGAATAATTCAAGGTCAGGCTGAATGGGGATCTGAGCAACCTGATCTAGTTGAAGATGTCCCTGCTCATTGCAGGGAAGCTTGGACTACATGACTTTTAAAGGTCCATTTCAACCCAGACCATTCTACAATTCTGTGATGACTTCATGCCCAAATGCTCTGAGATCTAGGAGAAGAGCCTGCATAATGCCAGCTGGCATTGTAAACACACATCTCAAGGGGAAGCCAAGGTAAAAGGATGACCAGAAATGCTATAGCTGGAAGTTGCGTTCATTTCATGGGACACTTGCTTTTTTCAAATAAATGTATTTCTTTTAAGTAAAATAAACATACTGTACAAAACAAAAATAATTCTCTAAATGATCCTCTGCTCTGAGTTCACAGGAGTCTCATTAAAAAGAGGTAATACTAAGTTTACTGTAACTTTATCTCAAAGTAATTTTCTTTAGTTAAATCACTCATTTGATTAATTATGATTAGAGAACCTAGCCTGGCTTTATTTGCAAATTGAGTCTAATTTTATGTTGTGCTTGAACAACTCCACATTAGTTGGGCTGAGTGACCTTGCACAAGCATTCAACATTAAACGGCTAGACCTCAGCACATGAACTTCAGGGAAATTTGCCTTTAGATCTTCTCTGTTCAGTTGTTACTGTTGTTGCCTTTCTATCAAGCAACCTGAAACATCAGGGATGGTTTTTTAATGAATTAGCTCTTCACACTCTGTTATGAAACCAATGACTTATTATTGTTTGAAAATGTTTTCTCACACCTAAGCTGTCAGACCAAAACAAAACATAACAAAAAAGGAATTAGCATTATGCTTTTCAAATATTCCTGTGGGTTTTCAAAACTTCTAAGAAAAAATTTCACCAGTGAAGAGCAGTCTTTGAAAGCCCCACGTGAAATACTTCTAGTGCCATGTATTCCTACTTCATTAGTCGGTTTTTACATTTCAGCTATGATTTTACTTTCTAAATTTTGTAATTTTACTTTCTAAAAACCTCAATGCATATTGAATATGATTTAACTACAACCTCATCTTTAAACCTTGTTTCCTGAGTGATTTAGCTATATACTAGGATCCTATGCCACAAAGAATAAGTCCAAAATGTTATATCAAATAGCTAACAGAAGTGATGGTAGTCACTATACGCAAATAACTGGCTGATTAAACAAAAAGCCCTATTTATTTCTGGGAAACTAAAATCATTTTGCAATGCTTCAGTTCACATCCCTTCCCTGGACAGACAAGGATGTGCTGTTACTCAGTGGCCGTTCTGGGAAGGCCATCATTTCGCTTAACCATGTTGGGAATGCTCCACAGTTTTGGTCTTGACCATAGTGATCCAGCCATGTGCTCATTTAACCCCAACCATCACAGCAGCATCAGAGCATGGAAAGAGTCCACTCAAATAGCTGCCTTGATGCATGTTCCTTCATTATTGAACTGATTCAAGCAAGGTTTGAAGAGTTATCAATATGGTTTCAGCAGTAAATCAAGGGCCCAGAGGGTGTTAAATCACTTCCACGGCAGGAAGGATTATTTGAATTGTTAGTACTTATGATTTCTTAAAATCTATTTATTATTCTTGAGTAAGATGGCCCAGAATTTATAACAGTAATTTTCATCTTTTTTTTTTCTCCAAGCTAAGCAATTATTTTTAAAATATCTCAATTATATGGGTTTGAAACCACAGCTTTTACCTGGATAAAAGGTTCATTGGCTTCAGCTGGGGGTTTGCTTCAAGATGCATTTTTTCATCAGGGAATTATAAAGAGAAAATGTGTAATATACAATAGCAATTTTCATAATACAAATTGCTTTTCACACAAGACTGAAAATCCTGCCATTGTTTCAGCATTTGATTTCAGTCAGGGGAGTACCACTAAACTTCTCAGTGAGAGATGAAGTGGCATGAGAAAGATTAAAAGGACTCCAGTTCCATTAATAACATCAGAATCACAATTTTTGAGGCTGTAAATACTATTAATTTCTTCTGTTGCTTTATCAGCTCAACAATTACTCAGGCAGAAGTCTTCCAGCTTGTCTGGAAAGCAGAGAACACCTGACTCGTGCAGTGCTACAAAAGCCTGTGAGCCTGAAGCTCTGCAACCAACTGCAGGACAGGGTCACCACTACCAACACAACACTAAGTTCCTCTACACATTGTACAAGCTCAGGACTATCTCCAGGGAAAAAGGAGCCATTTTTATCTTTCAGAAGTTTTTCATTTCTCACTCTTTTACCCAAGCCAACAAGGATGGTTCAAGTACACACTGCTTTCTTACAGGCTTCCTAACTTTCTAACTTGCTCAGGTCAGTTTAGAGGTACATAAACAGACATTTTATTCATACTCACACCACACTGCTTTCTTACAGGCTTCCTAACTTTGTTCCCTCAGGTCAGTTAAGTAGTACATAAACAGACATTTTATTTATATTGTCAGTTTTCTTAGACTATTTATTTCATTAATTTCTCAATTTATTACTAATTCTCTAAAGCAATGGCTTAATTAGTTTTAAGTATCCTTGCTATGCCAATACCAAGATTTTGAACACCACTGCCTGCTTTCTTACAGGCTTCCTAACTTTGTTCCCTCAGGTCAGTTAAGTAGTACATAAACAGACATTTTATTTATATTGTCAGTTTTCTTAGACTATTTATTTCATTAATTTCTCAATTTATTACTAATTCTCTAAAGCAATGGCTTAATTAGTTTTAAGTATCCTTGCTATGCCAATACCAAGATTTTGAACACCACTGCTCATGCTATCATTTTTGAACAGGCCTGGTTTTGGAGAATTTGAAATGACTGATAAATAATGCATTGTTATTATCATATTTGATTGTACTCCTCTGTTCCTCAGGCGCAACACCCTGTAAGGAGGCCAAACACACAACTGTATTACACACAAACAAGTCCTTTTATACCAGTATGAGACATAATGACAATTCCAATAAAGAAATATGGTTAATTTACAGTACAGAAGAGATTATCCCAAATTCAGTAGCAATTTCATTCCATGCTGTTTTGATTTGTAACAAGAAGACAAAGCGATTAGTGACCAGGAAAGCAGTACTGTAAGTACACAATGTAAGCTTGACAAAAGGGAAGGAAGAGGAGGAAGCATCCATTCTATTTTCTACGCTGAAGATAGAGACAAGGAAGTGAAAAGGTCTTTTGCAGTTTGCAGAGCACATCTCTTTATCTTACTTGTGTCAGCAGACCTTCTCTCTCTCCCTCTGGATCGTTTCCATAGAAATTGACCCCACCTATTACGGAGATGGGTCTTCTTTTGCGCCCTCTGTGATAGCCTACTGTGTTGCTTTGGATCACAGGCCCGACGGAAGTCAGTCCTGTCTGATTTTCTCCATCCACACAGTCTGTCTTCTGAGACTCCACTGCAACGGCATCTTCTGGTATAGAGAAACTTCTGACCGACATTTGGCCATAGTCTGAGACAGGTCTGGGCCGAGATCTTTTTCCAGAGCCCCATCTCCTGGGTGTGACCTTTTGTAAGTCTGCCTTTTCTTCATCCTGGGATGTGGACCTCTTCCAGTGGTCATCAGAAACAACCTTTTTAAATGTGAACAAGTCAAATAAGCCACAGAATTTTCTGACAGTTGATCATTTGTGATTTTGTCATATGGCAGATCAACTTAACATTGCTAAAACAGAAAGAGTTACCATAAATACAAGTGCAACTGACAATTCAGGAAGACATAACTTTGCAAAGGAAAGATATCGTGATGCTTGTGATGAGTAAGGTAAACACCCAACCATCAGCACCTCTTCGATAAATGTGACTAACAACACTAATATCTCACCTGCTACCTCAGCTGTACAGACAGGTCCTATCATAAACACTGAATTCACAAAATGATGTCTGGGAAAGACAGCTCTGCACTCACAGGACCTGTTCCTGTGCACAGGTAGGATGTTACAGGTAACACCAGTAAAAATAATTTAACCAACAGTCTCTGTTTCTGTACTTTTTACCAAGACTTGTAGTGACAGGACAAGGGGTAACAATTTTGAACTGAAAGAGGTTAGGTTTAGAATAGATGTTAGGAAGAAATCCTTTACTGTGGTGGTGGTGAGGCACTGGAACAGGTTGCCCAGAGAAGCTGTGGATGCCTCAACTGTGGCAGTGTTCAAGGCCAGGTCACAGGTTGCTTTGAGCAACCTGGTCTAGTGGAAGGTGTTCCTGCCCATGGCAGAGGGGCTGGAACTAAATGATCTTTATGCTGCCTTCCAACCCAACCCATTCTACATCACTTCTCTGTTTTACCTCTGTTCAGTGATGAAAATGAATAGTAAGGCTGCAGCTTGACTGCTTGCAGATCCTGTGTAACTGTCAACCAACACCAAACTGGGCAGTTGCACTCCCTCCTTCCGCTCATTCCCACTCTCACTTGGGTCAGATCTAGAGATTCTGCAGCCATGAGTGAATTGGGTGAGTCAGCTCATCCAGCCTGGAAGGGAAAAGCTAACTTCCTATATGCTCTGTATAACACAGATACAGGAAAAACTGATGGGTTTAGAGGAAGCTTGGAAAATTATCATGTTCCTATTTAACAGCCCATCTGGCTCACAGAGGCAAATGCCTACAAGAATCATAATTGCACTGGTACTACTACAAGTTTGGAAATAAAATAACCTCAGCTGAAATACTTCTTAGAGGGAACATTTTTAAGCTTTTCAATGCATTTGAAGTAATACTGTTGTAAATTTTTCTAGCAAAACCCCTGCAGTTTTTGAAAAAAAAATTCTGCACATACAAATTTATGCTCCCTTTTGCCTCAAATTTCCAATTTCCTGGCATTCTTTGGCTTTTCCCAGCTCCTTTATAAAGAGCAGGGAAGAAGCAGAGAGAGATATTAAGTATTCCAAAAAAGACACCCTTTTATCTGTCTCTGGCTACATCTGTTTCAGACCACTTGAGACATTGTATATTCAAAGCAAACATGCAGCCCAGAAACAGCCTTTCACAATGATGTCTGTGACAGAGAACTTATCTTCTATCACCTTCCTCTCCACCTGCCATTTTTAGCCAGGCCAGTACAACTCCAATGAGCCTTTTTTTAGAAGGCCACATGATACAGTGGGCAGATACTGCTTTTTGTTTGAAAGACAGCTTAAGACAAATTTCATGGTATGAAAGCACTTCAGTAAGCAGAGTTATTAAATAGTCATTACTTTAACATGATTGCTGTAATTAAGGTATGAAAACTGATCAATGTCACACATTGCTCTGCATTCAACTATTTCACTTACAGCATGAAATTTATTCTAAATAGAGTGCATTGCTCTGCATTCAACTATTTCACTTAGAGCATGAAATTTATTCTAAATAAGAGTGTCTATATAAATTTTGATTCCTATGGCATGACACCTGTCAGTCAAGCACGTTCAGCTTCTCTGCAGATTTTAGCTCAGGTTTTAACAATATCACCAATTCAGTAGAGAGTCACTCCCTGGCTGGTGCACTGAGACAGCAAACCTGTCCCTTAAACACAGCCCTTTGGAGGTCTGAGCAACAAAATCACAGGTTAAATAAGGTTCTTACCTCAGAATCAGACACAGGTAAAGGACTTCCACATAGGCAGTGACTGAGAAAGGAGCCCATGAGAGTCATTTTATGTTTTTGTTCTGCAAAGTCTTGTCCGTAAGAGCTACAAAGGCGAGCACACTCTCTGCATAACCAACCAGTCAGGCAAAGTTCATCCCATGATCCTGTACTTTTAGACTGAGGGAAGGACACGTCACACGTCATCTCCTAGTCTGCCTGTTACGCCCTTATCTTGAGTGATAGCATTTGCAGAGAGAGGACTGCTCTCCTTCTGCAGCACTCCAACTGCAGCAGTGACCCAAATGACAGCCAGATTAATCTCTGCTGTACAATAAACAATGCTGAAGGATGTGTGTTTTTAGGCTTAGATCTATAAACTGCACTGAAGAATACTAATAAAAGAGAAAACATAAGGCTCTCATTGCAAAAATCAGAGGAAATGAGACTGATAACCTCACATTCCTCTAAACAACCTAGTCAAGCAGGACCTGATCAAGTGACCACTTATTAGTAGGAATAAAATATCCAGCACACAACTCAGAGGCTCCAGTACTGCAGCCACTTGAGTTTAAGTGTGATTCTTGACAACAATGAAAAAAATCTGAGGAAACAATTTTATTCCACTTCTGACTGGCTTTATACTTGTGACCTCAAATTACCTCCTCATGATGAATCCTTTGTAAGTGAAATCGGATTGATGTTATACAATTATTACTGGTAACATGTATACATATGTGTAGAGATACACACGGCACTTCATACAGGATGAAAATCAAAATCTCATCCACTGGCTCATGCATATGCCGGTCAAAAATTTCAAGGCATTTCAAGATTTCTGAGAAGTTACAGTCTAAGCTGAATCCACATTGGATTTTGTGAAATGCACACCTGCTAGTCTAGCAACAGCACAGGATCATCAATGCTAGCAGTCAAATGTATTAATCTTGTCTTTAAGGCTGCACTCTCAGCTTTAGTTTCTTCTGGACTGCAAACACAAACAGCTCTGCCGATTTATACTGAAGCAAATTAATTAATTTTATCTGGACAGCTAAGTTCCTACAACAGTGAATTAGTTAAACAGTTGTATTTCAGTTGTTTTCTTTTTTTCCTGACAGCAGTATATCTACAAATACAACCATTTAAAATGAACAGTTGCTTTGATCCAGGCTACACTTTTATTTGCTATTGTTCCCTTCTAATACGTCAGTCTTACGGTGGGATTCAGGTCCAGATTCTCATCTCTAAATTTTAAAACTGCAATGGAGATGTCTGTAGATTAGCTAGATGTTAAAGCTGCCATCATAGCCTGTAGAAATCTGGGGTGAAATTTTGTTGCCTGAACATAGGCACGCAGGGCCATTTCAAACGTCCTAAGGAATCTAAAATGTCTTCATGTGCTATGCATCATACAAGTATGACCTGTGGGAGGCCTGGACTATCTAGAAGCAGCCCCTGGGGACAAGGGAGAACCTGTTAGGGCATCTCCAGCAGTGCTGGGTCTTTTATGTTCCAGCAATCAGCTCGAGTCCTCAAATAAGAGCATCAGCCAAGCCTACAGAGTGGATGAGCCAGACAGCACTACAGGCAGGAATCAGGTGCCACACCAGACTGCAGGTAGATGTCAATGGTACTACAACCATGTTCCCCAATGCTTTGGGGAACCCTGCTTTGTACTCATCTCCTGCTCCAGCAATGTGCAACTTCCCCAGAAGGTCCTTTCCAGCTGTCTGCAGCTGTCTTTGATACCTGCCCATCACTGCACTTGACAGCTATTTTTGGTTGGGCTCAGCTCCAGGTGCCACTTTCAAGTGTGCTGTTAATGGTGTGCTCCCCAGGACCCCCTGACCACACCAAATAGGCAGGAGCTTTCCTAGGTTGCTCCTAGGTAGACAGCAACACAGCGAATTCTGAGCCCAGCCAGATCAAATCTCTCCCTTGCCTGGGCCCAGACTTATTTCCCAATCCAGGCACAAGAGTTTCAAGGACTTGGCCATGTTCTCATGCAACTCGACTTGGCAGTGGTACAACCTTGTTCCATTCTATAGCACATGACTGCTGCTGGCATTCTCTGTACTCATTAGTACCAAGGTAAGCAACATCAGCATCAGGTGTTTAATCACTGAAATCTTAACTTAGTCTTGAGAGCTAGATGAGAACTAGGTTCTCCAACTATTACTGTGTACCTCTGATAAATTCAGCACCCAAAACTGGCTTCAGAGGGAGTGCTGCACAAGGAGCATAAGATCTGATCTGTAAAGTACTGATAAAATGCTGCTTAAGTGGATGCAACTTTTATGAATGATACGGAAAAAAAATTGCCAGTACCTTAAACTCCATGGCAGGACTTTTTCTGGTGCAGTTACACCAACCATGAATAACCTTCATCCTATACCTGACCACACTCTCTGCTGCAGAGAAAGCCCAAACCAGAAGTCTGACCCAACACAGTCTGCTGCTGGTCAGCTTGCTGCTATTGGCATGATTGTGAGGGCTCACACCATGATGGCAAAAGAAAAACAAGCCCTGGGTGATTTTTCTTGTTGATGTGTTTATGCCAAGAAACTCTCTAATGAAAATAAAACCACCACTCTATAACCATGTTGTTCCCTGTGTACATTGCTGAGGATCTCTGCCCACTAATCTGCATTTCAACCCCTACCATTACATATTTGAATTTTTTTAATTTAATTTTTATGTTCTAAATATACCAATACAATCAATACTTCACAACATACACGTGTAGACAAGCATAGAGGTATAAGGGGGCATGTATCTCCTGAAAGGTTTTTCCCTACCTGGCAATCTGCTGGGAAGTCAGAGGTAGGGGCCTCTTGGACAAGGACTCCCTGCCTTGCTAGTCTCCAGGAGAAAGAGCATCTTGGCTCCCCTTCTGCCTCTTTTTTTTGCCTTAGCTACACAATAAGTTGCAGTACTTCTTGATTTGGTATTTTTGTTTATTTGAGCTGCCTGGCTGAAATGCAGTCTTGCTAACTACAGCTGCCTAGTTCTAATTCAGAGAAAGGAGATAATAAAAATCTAATAATGTCTTTACAGAAATACATATTAATTTCCAAATCCAATTTATAAAAGGTGTGATAAATTAAACAGATTCTGACTGAGAATAAGTTGAGAAGAAATCCTGAGTAGGCTGAGAAGTTTCAAAATACAATTACTACACATTCTCAGTGAAAACTTGTGATGGATAATCAGTTGTGTTCTGTAAATGACAAGGCTTAAAAGCACTTGTACTGTGTCATGTAGGTATTTTTGTCTTTTGATCTTGAGTATACATTTCTGTGTACATTGAGGGGTCTATACAAAAATGTACAAACTTCTTACACTAGCAACAACACTTATATAACATATTATAGTTGGTGACTATTAAATAGCTATTATTTTGGTGTAAGACATTAACTGCCAAAAGTTGGGAACTCAATAGTATTAGAATTGATTTTTCAATTATATAAGCCACCAAAAATGCGAAGGGCAAAGTGATCATGACCTAGCAGATATAAATCATTTTATGACCTACACTTAACAGAATAAAAGTCTGGACAACATGTCTCCACCCAGGTACATGATAAAAGGCAACCTTTGCACTTCTTCTTGTTGCTAAATAGCAGTGGGGAAGCATATGCTGAAGTTCTAAGTGAACTTAATCACTACCAAATCAGGTCAAAAGCTTGGTTTAGGTTTCATGGATATGATCAATAATTTTTTATTTTTTTTTTGCAAGCTGTTGCAACAGACACAGAGATTATGAGACTCTGGACAAATACAGTCTCCCAGAGAAAAGTTATTGCTTTCTTTCTGGATTTTATAAAAAGATCCTAAAGTGTTATGAGAGCCCCAGTGACTCCCTACTGATCTAACAGGCTGACAATTTCCAGCAGTGATACCCTCACAGTCATAGTTAAAATGGAAAGGATTGCTTTTACTGTAGAAGAAAGCACAACTTCAGTGCTTGCATCTTCAATCACATACTAACCAGAAATATTAAACCAGTCCAATTCAGTTACAAGAAGAAAATTTCCATCTATTCCTTTCTAATTAATTGCAAATCTCACTATATTCTTTTCATCCCTCCACCTCCTCTGCCACTAGCATCTTTTCTTTTTAATTGGCCTTGAGAAGACCCCAAATAAATGCCCTGATTATCTATCCCTAGAATACATAGTGCTATTGGATCAGTGGTCTGCAAGACAGGAAAATACAATCCATGAAACAACTACCAAAAACCCTACATAAGAACAAATGCAATTACACCTATACAAACAAGCAAAGCAGAACAAATGAAAGTAATACAACCATACTCAACATTTAACATAGGTTTTAGCTGCTTGGAGGATAATCTGCCTTTTCTTTCCCCCTTCTCCCCCACAAAAAAAAATAATGTGTGGACTCACAGCTCAAAACTTTGCAGAACACTGCTTCTGAGGGGGTCTCCCTAGAGGAATACCACTGCACTATAGCAGTATGAGCTCCTAGAATGGGTGCAGGAAATACTATTACTGTGCCTTGTGACATGGTAAAATCAATCCCCATTAGCAACAGAAACTGCTGTGGTAAAACACTCATTTTGGAAGTTTTAGAAATTAGAAAAAAGTTATACAATTATAATTATACTCTTGGGATTTGTTGACACCAAAGTAAGTGTGGTGTTCTAACCAACAAATACACCTATAAAACCACATTAAAAGGTTAGGCTATATAGATACAACCCCAAACAAAATTTAGCCATCTTTTTCTATAGCCTTTTTAATGCAGGTTTGCTTCATTTAACCTGATCCTTGAAAGCCTGCTTATCGTAATCAATAAGCATAAAGCTTTCCCTCTCAGCAATACGCCTCACCAACATTAGCGAGTTCACCTTCATAATCCACGATTCACAGATAAGGAGCAGATAAAAAGCAGTTAAATCATGTAAGTCACAGAGGAAGCATAGGGCTGAACTGGAAATGACAAGCGGATCTCATGACTCAAATCTGTTCTTCAGCCTCAAGGATTTTCTTCATCCTCTAACTCATTTCTACAACCAAATCAGCTAACATATTTCCGACTGGCAGAGCGGAGGAGCTTCCAGGGAAATGTATTTGCCTTGCAGAAATAATCTCGTCAGTCATATAAAAATGCAAGTGTGCTAAAAGCAGAAAGCTGTTTCCACTCATTTTCTGGTGACTGATACTTGGAGATGGCTGGGTGATGCTCTTACACTGTCCGTGCTTTATTTCAGTATCTGAACTGCAACAGCAAGCATGAGAAGTACAAGCATCAATAATCCCTAAAAAATCCCTAAGTATTTTCAGAACACCCCAAATCAAGTAACAGATGTAAAAAAACCAAAAAAGCTTGTCTTTCAGTGGGCAAAACAAGCAACTTTTTCCAGGCTGTCTTTGTAATACCCGCTGGCAAACCTCAAAAGCCAGATGATAACCACAGGTTGAAAGTGGAACTTTCTGCTAACAAAGCAAAACATAAAAAGCCATAGGCCTCTGGTCTCCTCAGTGTCTCTCCAAGCTAAGGTCCTCTGGTTTCTGCCTCTTTCCAACCTTTCAGCACAAAGCCTCATTGCCCCTGCCCAAACCCAAGCCCTGCCCGAGGTCCCAGCAGCAGTCACAAACTCCAACTTGCATGGAGTGGAGCTCCATGGGCAACGTTACATCTGCAAATGATTACTTCCTAAAGCATGGGGTGAGGCTGCCACGGCTGAGCTGCTGTGCTCGGTCCTCCCCAGCACCCAGCTGGTCTCCCAGCCTGCCACAGCATCCCGGTACCAAAAGCAGTGCAGCAGCCTCTGGATGTCAGAAAAGGGAGCAACACAGGGGTATTACTGAGGTGCCAGAGGACAGCTACAGTGGAGTCAAATATCAGACATGTTCTGGAAAGGCAGAGGTGTAAAAACGCAGTAAGGAAAGGGAGCAGCTTGGCCCTGGCTAACTGCAATGGAGTCCATCTGAGCTCTCCCGATCAGCATCCACAAACATTTTTGCACGGATGACAGTAACTCCTGTATTACCCTACAGTTTTCAGGAATAGCCAATTTTATTCAGCACTGCAGAGTTACATAGTCTAAAATTTAACCTGATCCAGAATTCAGACTACTGTCATAACTGCCTCCTTCTCCTTCTTCCTAGTAGTGGAAAGAGCAACAAATTATTATAGGCTGTACTGAATGGCAGACAGCTCTGCTGCTGCGAGTTGAAAGAGTTTTTGCTGCAACAGAAAGATATTCATGTCCTTTGAGGGTTCCCTTCTACATCATTTCAGCTACGAGTTCTGCAATTTGGGTTTGTAGGAATGCACAGTGGTTTCTGGTTTAGCTCTGGGCAAGCACTTCTGGAAGTCACTCTTTGAGTGACCGTGGGGACACAAGAATTTAGTGCAAATCCAATGTTGCTTGGTCTAACTGAAATCTCAGTTCATTGTCAGACACTATCGAGAGCCTGTTACAGGGTCCTGCTGCTGTCCTGAGGCCCTGTAGCCAGCAAAGCCTGAGTGCCACTGGAGTGATGAGCCCTCACTCCAAATTGCGAGCCCTATAGGAGTAAACACAGGTTAAGAAGTTCCCCCCAATTGACCTAATTATCCTTCACAGTTTATCACATTTTCAGTTACACACATTAAGTTGATTAAGCCACATTCTAAATTGCATGTGTATGAACCACAGGTGAATAAATCCAAAAGGAAGAGTTCAGAGAGCTGAAAGCAGCTAGCTCCCAGCAGGTTTGCTAATGCTCAGCCCCACAGCACCCAGGAACTTGAGGTACTAAAGATGAGCATCCTCAGCTCCTGGCTGCTGCTTGCTCCTTGTAGGTATTGAACATGACCACATCCAGCCACCATCCTTTGGTCCTTCACTATGAGGATACTTTCTGAAGCAAGAAACACGGAGGATGAACAGTGAGGAGTATGCTGAGTCCTCTCTGTATTCCTACCCATATAGCTTTTCTTCCTCTCCTCCATAAACTGTCTCCTAAGTTAAGCCCTCTGTGCCTCTGCCAACAGCTGAGCACAGGGGATTTCATGATGTGGACTAGTTGGGACCAGTGACTTTTGTATGGCATGAACATAAATGAGTCAACAGACAGGTCTCAGAACATTCAGAATACTGTCTGCAAACAAAATGTGACTCAACCCTAATTACAGCAGAGTTGCCTCTTCACTGTAATTTATCATTCACTTATAGTCATACAGATAAGGTATTGAAGTAATAAAAAGCAGGTGTACTGTGCAACCAGATGCCAGCAAGGCAACATAAACAGCAGGTGTTCTAAGAGCTTGTGAAAGACGAGGTGAAATATCAAATAATCTGATTTTTTTCTTTTTAGTACCAAATTCAAACAGTGTTTTGCCCAGACAGACTTAATGGCTGACATATGCCAGTCCAAAGCAGACTTGAAGTTTACACTATTTACAGCAACATGGGGCTTTTCTTCATGAAAGTAAAGACTATGTCAAACACTCCAAATATAAACTTGTACTTAATCATCTCCTCATGCTATTTAAAAGCAAAATATTGAATATAAATGGCAATGGCATGAAGCTGCCACTGGCAAAGCAGTGGCTGTCACAGATGAGCTTTGATGACTCACACCTCTGCAGCCTAAGAAGTGCTGAGGCATGGATCCAGGCTGCACTTAATTGGCTCTTCCCTGGGAAACAAGCTCTGTCAGGACCAAAAACCAAAAAGACCTAACTCCTACCCCGCTCCAGTCCAAATCTTACATTTTCATGAAACCAACAAAGTGCCAGAAGTGGCAGGATCTCAAGACCTAATCACATAAGAAAAAAACCCCAAACGTCGATTTGGATGAACAGATAGACACCCTTGTGTGAATACTGCAAAATCCGCTTAATAGTGTTGGAGAAACACAAGGCACAAATATTTAGTTTCCACATTTGGGAAAATACTGAGATGGACCAAGTTCCACAAACTACATTTTCTGACTCATCTACCAGATGAGTGGGTAAGGAAAAAACCTACATTTGCTTCCAGCTATGGCAGCCAGTCCTGAAAGGAGAATATATTTGAGCCTGACTGGTTAGCACTTTCTCAGTTTTGTACCGAAATATGTCTCCAAGCCATAAAGATTTTACTGGCTGTACTGGAATACATACTGGCTTATACAGGAAATCCATACAGAAAAGCAGATGAATGAAACATGGAAACACTGCAGAGTTGTCCATCAACACAGGTTCCGACATTTAAGGTTCAGACAAAATCCTAAAACAACATTTAAGGTTCAGACAAAATCCTAAAAACGTGGGATGTGCATGGCTCAGCACTATATCTCAAATGATTGTTGAAAACAAACCAAGCACTTGGCTGTCACAGAACAACTTGCTGGGTGGGTACAGTTCTGTAACACGGAGGTGTAAGGTAGAGTTAAAAATGGATTGTAGTTAAAAGTTCAATCCCCAGTGACCTCATTGTGCGAGTATGTGGCATTCATAAAGTGCCTACAGGCTGAATAAATTCCAAATTAAAAAAAAAAAAGTCTGGTATCTTTGGTACCAAGCTACCTCCACACTGAGGGAAGCATGCCGGAAAGGAGGAGGAAATGAGCAATGAAACCCTCCAAAGAAATGGCAGGGAGAAACCATACCACCCACCCTGTTTTGTAGTCACTCTGACTGCCACAGCTGTAGAGTTGTGTATGGGATGAGGAGCAGGCATGGAAAAAAGAAAGGACAGAGTTTACACCCCTTGCATAGTAAGACAGAAGTAAACCCTGTCCTGCACAGCTCATCCTTCCAATCCACAGCTAACACCTCC